>NC_053024.1:321922576-322042220 GCF_003073215.2 Triticum urartu | reverse complement strand
TTGCGGGCGTGCTGGCGTCGGGGAGGAGTGGGGAGACGAGGGAGAGTGGGGGGGTCGAGGGCGAAGCCCTGTGCGTGTGTGGCGGCACAGGAGGAGAACGAAGGGAGAGGGAGAAGGGATCGAGGGAGCGGGCTCCCTGACGGCTAGGGTAAGAATTAGGGGTTCGAGAGAGAGAGACGGGCTTACCTTGCTGGGCCTAGTGGCCGGCTGGGCCTGGGTGAAACCTCCCTCCCTCTCTCTCTCTCTCATATACTCCTTAGAAGAAAGAAGGAAGAAAAAAGAGAGAAGAAAAATGAAGGAGAGGGTTAGTGAACAAATTTGAGCAAGAGGTTAAATTTCTTGGGCTCACACAAAATGTGTTGATCCAAGAAATTAGGAATGACCAAGATTGAAAGAATAAATTCAAGTTTCTTTGAATTTAATTCAAAAGGTTTGAACTAGGATAGGTTTTTCGAAGTGCCCAAAAATGTTGAGAATTTAGGTGGAGCTCCGGAAAAAGATAAAAGAATTTATGGGCGAAGTTTGAGGAGCAAACTCGAAGCAGAAAAGACATGTGATTATTTGCATGTGTGTTATAGGTGATCCCAAACTAATGGAATATTTCGTTATAGCTCCCTATAATATTGGGAGGATATGTTATAAAGAGAAGTCACCCTTCCCTCGATTTAAATGGATCGAAGATCCACACAAATTATTTAGTGGGTTTTAAACGGGTTGCATGATGACATGATGCAAGGCACATGATGCAAAGGCGAAAGCAACAAGCAAAACAAAACACATGATGAAGCCCGGAATCCATGGATGGCATCTGAATCTCCGTTCTTGGGGCGTCACAACACTCCACCACTACAAGAGGATCTCGTCCCGAGATCTAGAATGGCACCGGAGGGAAAAACGGAAGAGAAAGAGAAGAGGTAAACTAAGTTGCTTCTTTGACAAACGAGTGAAACCAAAGAACCTTGCGAGGTTGAACAAATTGAAAGAAAGAATGCAACGAAGAAGAACAAAGTTGCAAACACTCTGGTAGGGAAGAGTAACAAGGAAGAACAAATTCGGACAGCACTCCAGTTGAAAAGAGATATGAAACTTGATAAGATGAGAGAACTTGAGCAGAGGGCACAACACTCCGGTTAAAAGGTTAAGCATGAAAAGATCATGATCTTCATAATTCGAGATGATGACTGAAAAGAGAAACATCACAATGCCTCCGGAAGAAAAGAGAGAATGAAATGGAATGAATGGAGGAGAAAAACAATATCTTTTATCACGAATGAGCTTGAAAGCATCTTAGGAGAAGGGTCGAACGGAGTTGTTGAAAAAAATACAACAACGAAAAGAGTAAGCATGTTGTGGGCTTATGGAAAACATCCCAAAACTGAGTTGAAATTCTGCCATTGACGGAAACGATAGATTGGATTGATATCAACAAGGAGACGAGAAGCTTATATCACCGGGAGGATAGATGAAGAACTTGGATCATTTATAAGCACCATTAATAGCAACAATCCTTAGGGAAGGTTTTAGGTGAAAAATAACGCAAGAAAACTCCAATGACGAGATTGATGGATTTAAAATAACTCATTCTTAACAACATGTGAATCATGAAACATGAACTCAAATTATGAAGAATGACATAATGCCACCTCCAATGATATGGAAGAAAGAATTGCACTCCGGATTGCAAGATGAAGAATGCTTGAACTTCTCCGAAAAGAATCTTGATGAACACTTCGAGAAGGAATTAAATCCTTTATGACCCAACATGTAGAACCTTCATGAAGAACTCCGTTAAACAAAAGAATGATCAAACGGAAAGAAAGACAAGTTGAAAACACAATGTGAATCCTTGTACCGATTTAGATGAATCTCCGTGGTGAAATAATTGAAAAGGTTGGAACTCCGGGAAAAAGAGAAGATGAAACAATTGAAATCAGGAATTTGATGAGCCTCCGGAATAGGGAATTTAGTTCACCCGATGAAACAAGAATACGAATTGCATTATGCTTATCCTTCACCAATTAAATTGATGACAATCAACGGATTTGACATATTACTTATTCTTGTAGAAAAGATTAAGATAGATATAGCGCAAACTTGAGAAGATCTTCAACGAACCACCGGTAGGGTTGGAAAGAACGAATGAATTGATATGATAGTGAATGACGAGAACTCTTGCACGAACCACCATAAGAATTAAAATGACCGAAGGAAAGATAAAGGAACACCGGGAAGAATTATGAAATGAACAAGGATACTTGAGAGAATTTAGATTCAAGTGAACGAAGGGATCATGAACTGATTAGAGAAATTTGAAAGATGCACCGGTAAGGTTTAGATAACGAGAGTTGAAAGCTAAGAATGAATAATTCTAAGACGATGGGCTCCGAAGAATCAAACTGAAAAGACTCCTGAATTGATCCGGATGAGTGAAAAGAATTCTCGCAATCGAATACAATTATGACAGGATGGGCTCGAACTAGAATCACGAATCTTGAAGAGAATGGAGCAAGATTGAGAGAAAAAATCTTCTTCGGTCTTCGAATCTGAGAATGACGACGAGAAACACCACCAATAATTGTAGAGACCCTCCGGAATAAAGTAGAATGGAAAGGTTGAACCAACGATGAAAAGATTTTGAAAGATCTTGGAAAAAAGCATTTGATTAATGATAATTCATTCTTACGTCAAACTTTGAAATGAATTTGAGAATAACTCCGGGAAAATTAGAAGAGTCAGGTAAGATCCTGGGAAAAGACCTGTGGGTTAGGGCCCACTCAAGAGGAACACCGTTGATGATTTAAAATATAGATTGCGCCGATTGATCTAAATGGCTTGAATGAGATAACATCCTCGAAAGATCTTGAACGAAAGCAGAGTAGAAACATGAATCTTCAAGATATCTTGAGCACTCCGGAACAAAAGAATAGCAAGGAGTGGATGATTAAGAGGTGCACCGGCATGAGAAGGTATTTGAAACGATGAAAAAGATATGATCAACACCGAAAGCTTGAATTGGTTCCACCAGAGAAGAAAACGAGTGAAGAGTGACGAACTTGAAGCTCCGTTAGAATCTTCATGAGAATCACCGGATAAGGATATTGACGGAAAAGAATGGAGAGACTTCACATCAGTAAAATGGATACTTGATTAAGAAATTCGAGTCCTCAAAGAAAAAGGGTGGGAGGGAGGGAAAACAAAGGCAGCTTGGGACGAATGAAATGAACACCATTGAGAGGACTTGAGTTGATCTTGCGGATGTTGACAAAGATTGGATCCACTTGAAGAGAAACACCCCAGTTGAAAAGGATTGACATGACAATATCAATTATCATGAAGGATTGGTATTCACATCGGAGTATGAGAACACCGTTTAGGAAAAGTATGGAATCAACACTTGACTTCGAAGCAACTCGAATACCACAACTCAAAACAAAACAAAGGATTGGCTTGCAGAATAAGCCGGAACAAACATATGATAGAGGTTTCGTCCGAAGTTTTCGTGGTGCGGCCTACACGGGCTCGATCGTACATCACCATCATGTACAAGGCAGTGCACATGACATACGAAGCGTCCCCGAGTCGGCATAGCCAAGGACTCTTTAAGACACAACGAGACCACTGTAAAACCAACCGTGGATAGGCGGACCACTAGACGTCGAACCCCAATTCCAAATCATACATCTGTCGAAAAGATATTCTAAGAGCTACTTGAATTCCCACTTATAAACTCCCGAAATTTTCCGGTTATGCAATCAGGTGTTGGGGATACAGGGGAAGCATAATATCTCACCCAAAACTAGCAAATCCTACATCCGGCTGTATCCATGCTTCAACACATAACCAAGAAACCTTCGAAAATCATTTACCTCAACCTTCGAAAAGCATCTGTTATACGAGTTATGACAATACTCCCGAACTCCCGCCCCAGTACTGGGTGGCGTCGAGGTTATCTCACCAACAACTGCATAAAAGATATTTTCAATGTCGGTGAAACTAAACTCAGGTATTCCAGAACTGCGACGATAAAATTGTGACGACAACACCTCGGAGCTCAACTCCTCGGGACACTGCCACAACCCCTAAATGTCAGGAGGCACCAAGAACAATGTTCTCGTCACAAATCGATCGGAACGATTCCAAGATACCCGCGTGATCCTAAATTTTTTTTAGTGAAATTTGAGAAGAGAAGAGTCAAAACTCTATGTCAGGATGCCTCACCAGAGCGATGAAGGGAATGGGGAGTAAAAAGAATTCCTAACTCTTCGATATATAATTCCTAAATGACTCAAAACATTTTTCTAGACTCAACAACGCCAACGATTCGATCAAGCAGGGGGATCCTAAGGTCAGGGAAGGCTCTGATACCAACTTGTAACGCCCTCGATGCGGCTATATCTCCCGCGTGTCGAAGCACGACTTAGAGGCATAACCGCATTGAAAGCAATGTCGCAAGTGAGGTAATCTTCACACAACCCATGTAATTCATAAGGGACAGAGATACATAGTTGGCTTACAATCGCCACTTCACACAATACATGAATAAAGCATTACATAATCCAGATACAATCAAGGTCCGACTACGGAACCCAAAATAAAAGAAGACTACCCCAAATGCTACACAGATCCCCGATCGTCCCAACTGGGCTCCACTACTGATCAACTGGAAACGGAACAACATAAAGAACACGATCTTCATCGAGCTCCTCCTTGAGCTTGGTTGCATCACCTGTACGGTATCATCGGCACCTGCAAACTGGTTTTGGAAGTATCTGTGAGTCACGAGGACTCAGCAATCTCACACCCTCGCGATCAAGACTATTTAAGCTTATAGGTAGGGTAAAAGGTATGAGGTGGAGCTGCAGCAAGCGACTAGCATATATGGTGGCTAACATACGCAAATGAGAGCGAGAAGAGAAGGCAAGGCACGGTCGATAAAACTATGATCAAGAAGTGAACCTAGAACAACCTACGCCAAACATAACTCCAACACCGTGTTCACTTCCCAGACTCCGCCGAGAAGAGACCATCACGGTTACACACGCGGTTGATGCATTTTAATTAAGGTCAACTTCAGGTTTTCTACAATCGGACATTAACAAAGTTCCATCTGCCCATAACTGCGGGCACAGCTTTCGAAAGATCAAATCACTGCAGGGGTGTCCCAACTTAGTCCATCACAAGCTCTCACGGTCAACGAAGGATATTCCTTCTCCCAAGACAATCCGATCAGACTCGGCATCCCGGTTACAAGACATCCTCGACAATGGTAAAACAAGTCCAGCAAGACCACCCGCTGTGCCGACAAATCCCAATAGGAGCTGCACATATCTCGTTCTCAGGGCACACCGGATAAGCTAAGCGTACGGGAGCCAACGTAACCCAAGTTGCCAAGGGACGGCCCTGCACGGTGCTCTGGGTTGGACCAACACTTAGAGAAGCACTGGCCTGGGGGTTTAACAAAGATGACCCTTGAGCCGGCCGACCCAAGGGAAAGAAAAAGGCTAGGTGGCAAATGGTAAAACCAATGTTGGGCCTTGCTGGACGAGTTTTATTCAAGGCGAACTGTCAAGGGGTTCCCATTATAACCCAACCGTGTAAGGAACGCAAAATCCGGGAACATAACACCGATATGACGGAAACTAGGGCGACAAGAGTGGAACAAAACACCAGGCATAAGGCCGAGCCTTCCACCCTTTACCAAGTATATAGATGCATTAATTAAGTAAGAGATATTGTGATATCCCAACAAAATATCCATGTTCCAAACTTGGAACAAGCTCCAATCTTCACCTGCAACTAACAACGCTATAAGAGGGGCTGAGCAAAGCGGTAACATAGCCAACCAACGGTTTGCTAGGACAAGGTGGGTTAGAGGCTTGGCTCAACAATATGGGAGGCATGATAAGCAAGTGGTAGGTATCGCAGCAAAGGCATAGCAAAAGAGCGAGCAACTAGCAAGCAAAGATAGAAGTGATTTTGAGGGTATGATCATCTTGCCTGAAATCCCGCAAGGAAGAAGAACGAGTCCATGAAGAAGATAAACGAACGTAGTCAAACGAATCCTCCCAACACGACGTTATCAGAACTAGCCCGAAGAAGCAACATCAGAAAGAAGCAAACAACATAGTAAACAACCAAGCATAACATGGCATGATGCACAACCAAGTATGATGCATGCCCGGTTTAATGAAGCATGGCATGTCAAGGTGCTCAAGCAATCCTACAAATTAAGTGGAGCTCAATATGCAACGAGTTGAATATTGAGGAACACCACATCAATTATTTGGTTCTCTCTCAGTTATGAACCCAGCAATATTAAATGTTGATTAACATGGCAAGAGGTGAGGCATAACAAAACTATACTATCTAGACAATTTAAATGGGGTCGGGTATAACAAACAACGAATCCAGTAAATCCCCATATGCATTTAGTAATTTAAATGCAAACAACAATTTAAGCATTTTAATTATTGTTATCATGATGCGGAAGACATGGACAAGTTTATGCAAGTTTTTATGAAAACATTGACATGATAAGATATGAGCCATTTGTCATCGTGGCGGAAACGAAAGGGGTGCCACGACAATGACAACGAAAATGGTGCCATGGTAACATTCCAATGATCCGGTAGCTCACGAGGATACCGGTGCAAAAGGAAATGGGTGCGAGTGTGTCATGCAAGAAGACGGGGTGCTCCCGGATTCCGGGTTCCCACATGACAGCGGCAAGGCAAAAGAGGGGCTTCGTGCAACGAACAACTCGGACACGGAGCAACACATGGTTCAACTCATACATCGCAAGCATTCGTCCACGAGCGTCGTTCTCGGTGGTTATACCTTCGAAGCGTGCATTATCGGAGGCGGTTCGAGTCGGTGTAGAGGAAGTAGTGGAAGTAGACGTTCTCGGACGTCGAGGAAGTAGTGGTTCACGCGACGGTAGTCGAAGTAGTCGTCCTATCGTTCATCGGTGATGGTAGTGGTTCACGGCGATGGTAGTCGTACTATGCGTCAAATGTCATGGTTCTTGGGGTCTTCGAACTTACCGGTCTCGGTTCTTGCGACCGTAGTGATTCCCGTATCAACGTAGTAGTTGTACTTGACGGTTCCACATCGATCGTAGAGGTCCACGTATCGTAGATGTCTGGGGTCAACATTAGTGGAACTTAGCGCACCCTAGTGCCATCGGCTTCTTGGCGTTCCGAAACGAAGACTGCAAGGGGCCTCGAGGTGGTGGTGGTGCAGCTCTACACCACATAGGAGGAAGATCTTGGGCATGAGGCGTCCATGGTGGCCAGAGCCGAGGTGGATGACGAAGTAGCGGTCCCGCGTTTGAAGACGAACGGCGACGCGGGTAACAAGGGAGGTCAGAGGGCGCGGCGGTGCTGAACTTGATGAATTCCGGCGAGGCCGGCAGGGGCGCAGCGTAGGAGGGGCGGAGGCCAGCTTGCTGATGAGGCGGCCATGCCTCAGCAGGGGCCGCAGGAGGCTCAACGGGGCGACACTCGCCGGAGTCGGGGCAGAAGGGGACGGGTCGAGGGGCTCCTCCCCTGGCGACCGAGCTGACGAGCCAGTGGCGCCGTGTAGACGAGGAGGCAGCGAGGAGGTAGAGGGCGGAAGATGGAGCAGGTCCGGCGAGGAAGATGCAGGGGAGGCCCAGCAGGCTGTTGTGCCCGGCGTCCCTGGCGAAGCGGCAGGGCGGCAAACTCGGCCCTCGCGGTGATGGTGGAGGAGAGCAGGGGACGGGATCGTGCAGAGGAGCGAGAGGGAGGAGGAGTGGAGAGACGAGGGAGAGTGGGGGATCGAGGGCGAAGCCCTGTGCGTGTGTGGCGGCGCAGGAGGAGAACGAAGGGAGAGGGAGATGGGATCGAGGGAGCGGGCTCCCTGACGGCTAGGGTGAGAATTAGGGGTTCGAGAGAGAGATGGCTGACCTTGCGGGGCCTAGGGGCGTGCTCGGCTATGGGTTGGGAGGCCCAGGTGGGCTGTCTGCTGCGGCTGGGCCTGGGTGCAACCTCCCTCTCTCTCTCTTATACTCCTTAGAAGAAAAAAGGAAGAAAAAAGAGAGAAGAAAAATGAAGGAGAGGGTTAGTGAACGAATTTGAGCAAGAGGTTAAATTTCTTGGACTCACACAAAATGTGTTGATCCAAGAAATTAGGAATTACCAAGATTGAAAGAATAAATTCAAATTTCTTTGAATTTAATTCAAAAGGTTTGAACTAGGACAGGTTTTTCGAAGTGCCCAAAAATGTTGAGAATTTAGGTGGAGCTCCGGAAAAAGATAAAAGAATTTATGGGTGAAGTTTGAGGAGCAAACTCGAAGCAGAAAAGACATGTGATTATATGCAAGTGTGTTATAGGTGATCCCAAACTAATAGAATATTTCGTTATAGCTCCCTATAATATTGGGAGGATGTGTCATAAAGAGAAGTCACCCTTCCCTCGATTTAAATGGATCGAAGATCCACAGAAATTATTTAGTGGGTTTAAAATGGGTTGCACTGATGACATGATGCAAGGCACATGATGCAAAGGGGAAAGCAACAAGAAAAACAAAACACATGACGAAACCCAGAATCCATGAATGGCATCTGAATCTCCGGTCTTGGGGCGTTACACACCACTACAACATTATCGAGGATTATGGCGGAAGGGGGCACCGCACACGGCTAAGAGAACGATCTTAGAGATCAACTTGTGTGTCTAGGGGTGCCCCCCTGCCCCCGTATATAAAGGAGCCAAGGGGGGTGCGGCCGGCCATAGGAGGAGCGCGCGCAGGAGGAGTCCTACTCCTACCGGGAGTAGGACTCCCCCCTTTCCCTAGTTGGATTAGGACTTGGGGAAGAAGAAAGAGAGGGAAGAAAGGAAAGGGGGGCGCCGCCCCCCCTTCCTTGTCCAATTCGGACTTGGGGGGGAGAGGCGCGCGGCAGCCCCTAGGCCTCCTCTCCTTCCTCCACTAGGCCCATTAAGGCCCATTAGGTTACCGGGGGGTTCCGGTAACCTCCCGGTACTCCGGTAAAATGCCGATTTCACCCGGAACACTTCCGATGTCCAAACATAGGCTTCCAATATATCAATCTTTATGTCTCGACCATTTCGAGACTCCTCGTCATGTCCGTGATCACATCCGGGACTCCGAACTAACTTCGGTACATCAAAACTCATAAACTCATAATGATAACTGTCATCGAAACCTTAAGCGTGCGGACCCTACGGGTTCGAGAACAATGTAGACATGACCGAGACATGTCTCCGGTCAATAACCAATAGCGGAACCTGGATGCTCATATTGGCTCCCACATATTCTACGAAGATCTTTATCGGTCAGACCGCATAACAACATACGTTGTTCCCTTTGTCATCGGTATGTTACTTGCCCGAGATTCGATCGTCGGTATCTCAATACCTAGTTCAATCTCGTTACCGGCAAGTCTCTTTACTCGTTCCGTAATACATCATCTCACAACTAACTCATTAGTTGCAATGCTTGCAAGGCTTATGTGATGTGCATTACCGAGAGGGCCCAGAGATACCTCTCCGACAATCGGAGTGACAAATCCTAATCTCGAAATACGCCAACCCAACATGTACCTTTGGAGACACCTGTAGAGCTCCTTTATAATCACCCAGTTACGTTGTGACGTTTGGTAGCACACAAAGTGTTCCTCCGGCAAACGGGAGTTGCATAATCTCATAGTCATAGGAACATGTATAAGTCATGAAGAAAGCAATAGCAACATACTAAACGATCGGGTGCTAAGCTAATGGAATGGGTCATGTCAATCACATCATTCTCCTAATAATGTGATCCCGTTAATCAAATGACAACACATGTCTATGGTTAGGAAACATAACCATCTTTGATTAACGAGCTAGTCAAGTAGAGGCATACTAGTGACGTTTAGTTTGTCTATGTATTCACACAAGTATTATGTTTCCGGATAATACAATTCTAGCATGAATAATAAACATTTATCATGATATAAGGAAATAAAATAATAACATTATTATTGCCTCTAGGCATATTTCCTTCAGTTCCCACTTGCACTAGAGTCAATAATCTAGATTACACAGTAATGATTCTAACACCCATGGAGCCTTGGTGTTGATCATGTTTTGCTCGTGGAAGAGGCTTAGTCAACGGGTCTGCAACATTCAGATCCGTATGTATCTTGCAAATTTCTATGTCTCCCACCCTGGACTAGATCCCGGATGGAAATTGAAGCGTCTCTTGATGTGCTTGGTTCTCTTGTGAAATCTGGATTCCTTTGCCAAGGCAATTGCACCAGTATTGTCACAAAAGATTTTCATTGGACCCGATGCACTAGGTATGACACCTAGATCGGATATGAACTCCTTCATCCAGACTCCTTCATTTGCTGCTTCCAAAGCAGCTATGTACTCCGCTTCACACGTAGATCCCGCCACGACGCTTTGTTTAGAACTGCACCAACTGACAGCTCCACCATTTAATATAAACACGTATTCGGTTTGCGGTTTAGAATCGTCCGGATCAGTGTCAAAGCTTGCGTCAACATAACCATTTACGAAGAGCTCTTTGTCACCTCCATAAACGAGAAACATATCCTTAGTCCTTTTCAGGTATTTCAGGATGTTCTTGACCACTGTCCAGTGATCCACTCCTGGATTACTTTGGTACCTCCCTGCTAGACTTATAGCAAGGCACACATCAGGTCTGGTACACAGCATTGCATACATGATAGAGCCTATGGCTGAAGCATAGGGAACATCTTTCATCTTCTCTCTATCTTTTGCAGTGGTCGGGCATTGAGTCTTACTCAACTTCCACACCTTGTAACACAGGCAAGAATCCTTTTTTTTTGCTTGATCCATTTTGAAATTTTTCAAAACTTTGTCAAGGTATGTGCTTTGTGAAAGTCCAATTAAGCGTCTCGATCTGTCTCTATAGATCTTGATGCCCAATATGTAGGCAGCTTCACCGAGGTCTTTCATTGAAAAACTTTTATTCAAGTATCCTTTTATGCTATCCAAGAAATTCTATATCATTTCCGATTAGTAATATGTCATCTACATATAATATCATAAATGCTACAGAGCTCCCACTCACTTTCTTGTAAATACAGGCTTCTCCAAAAGTCTGTATAAAACCAAATACTTTGATCACACTATCAAAGCGTTTATTCCAACTTCGAGAGGCTTGCACCAGTCCATAAATGGATCGCTGGAGCTTGCACAGTTTGTTAGCTCCCTTTGGATCGACAAAACCTTCCGGCTGCATCATATACAACTCTTCTTGCAGAAATCCATTCAGGAATGTAGTTTTGACATCCATTTGCCAAATTTCATAATCATAAAATGCGGCAATTGCTAACATGATTCGGACAGACTTAAGTATCGCTACGGGTGAGAAGGTCTCATCGTAGTCAATCCCTTGAATTTGCCGAAAACCTTTTGCGACAAGTCGAGCTTTGTAGACAGTAATATTACCGTCAGCGTCAGTCTTCTTCTTGAAGATCCATTTATTCTCAATTGCTTGCCGATCATTGCGCAAGTCAACCAAAGTCCATACTTTGTTCTCATACATGGATCCCATCTCAGATTTCATGGCTTCAAGCCATTTTGCGGAATCTGGGCTCACCATCGCTTCTTCATAGTTCGTAGGTTCATCATGATCTAGTAGCATGACTTCGAGAATAGGATTACCGTACCACTCTGGTGCGGATCTTACTCTGGTTGATCTATGAGGTTCAGTAGTAACTTGATCCGAAGTTACATGATCATCATCATTACTTCCTCACTAATTGGTGCAGGAGTTACAGGAACAGATTTCTGTGATGAACTACTTTCCAATTATGGAGCAGGTACAGTTACCTCATCAAGTTCTACTTTCCTCCCACTCACTTCTTTCGAGAGAAACTCCTTCTCTAGAAAGGATCCATTCTTAGCAACGAATGTCTTGCCTTTGGATCTGTGATAGAAGGTGTACCCAACTTTCTCCTTTGGGTATCCTATGAAGACACATTTCTCCAATTTGGGTTTGAGCTTATCATGATGAAACTTTTTCATATAAGCATCACAATCCCAAACTTTAAGAAACGACAACTTTGGTTTCTGGCCAAACCACAGTTCAGATTGTGTCGTCTTAACGGACTTAGATGGTGCCCTTTTTAACGTGAATGCAGCTGTCTCTAATGCATGATCCCAAAACGATATTGGTAAATCGGTAAGAAACATCATAGATTGTACTATATCCAATAAAGTACGGTTATGACGTTTGGACACACCATTATTCTGTGGTGTTCCAGGTGGCACGAATTTGTGAAACTATTCCACATTGTTTTAATTGAAGACCAAACTCGTAACTCAAATATTCTCTTCCACGATCAGATCGTAGAAACTTTTTGTTACGATGATTTTCCACTTCACTATGAAATTCTTTGAACTTTTCAAATGTTTCAGACTTATGTTCATCAAGTAGATATACCCATATGTGCTCAAATCATTTGTGAGGTTCTGAAAATAACGATACTTGCCGCGAGCCTTAATACTCATCGGACCGCATACATCAGTATGTATTATTTCCAATAAGTTTGTTGCTCGCTCCATTGTTCTGGAGAACGGAGTCTTAGTCATCTTGCCCATGAGGCATGGTTCGCAAGCATCAAGTGATTCATAATCAAGTGATTCCAAAATTCCATCAGCATGGAGTTTCTTCATGCGCTTTACACCAATATGACCTAAATGGTAGTGCCACAAATAGGTTGCACTCTCATTATTAACTTTGCATCTTTTGGCTTCAATATTATGAATATGTGTATCACAATGATCGAGATCCAACAAACCATTTTGTTGGTGTGTATAACCATAGAAGGTTTTATTCATGTAAACAGAACAACAATTGTTCTCTAACTTAAATGAATAACCGTATTGCAATAAACATGATCAAATCATATTCATGCTCAACGTAAACACCAAATAACACTTATTTAGGTTCAATACTAATCCCGAAAGTATAGGGAGTGTGCGATGATGATCATATCAATCTTGAAACTATTTCCAACACACATCATCACTTCACCCTTTAACTAGTCTCTGTTCATTCTGCAACTCCCGATTCAAGTTACTAATCTTAGCAACTGAACTAGTATCAAATACTGAGGGGTTGCCATAAACACTCGTAAATTACACATTAATAATCATGTATATCAAATATACTTATGTTTACTTTGCCATCCTTCTTATCCGCCAATCACTTGGGGTAGTTCCGCTTCCAGTGACCAGTCCCTTTGTAGTAGAAGCACTCAGTCTCAGGCTTAGGTCCAGACTTGGGCTTCTTCACTTGAGCAGCAACTTGCTTGCCGTTCTTCTTGAAGTTCCCCTTCTTCCCTTTGCCCTTTACTTGAAACTAGTGGTCTTGTTAATCATCAACACTTGATGTTTTTCTTGATTTCTACCTTCGTTGATTTCAGCATCACGAAGAGCTTGGGAATTACTTTCGTCATCCCTTGCATATTATAGTTCATCACGAAGTTCTACTAATTTGGTGATGGTGACTAGAGAATTCTGTCAATCACTATTTTATCTGGAAGATTAACTCCCACTTGATTCAGGCGATTGTAGTACCTAGACAATCTGAGTACATGCTCACTGCTTGAGCGATTCTCCTCCATCTTGTAGCTATAGAACTTGTTGGAGACTTCATATCTCTCAACTCGGGTATTTTCTTGAAATATTAACTTCAACTCCTGGAACATCTCATATGGTCCATGACGTTCAAAACGTCTTTGAAGTCCCGATTCTAAGCCGTTAAGCATGGTGCACTAAACTATCAAGTAGTCATCATATTAAGCTAGCCAAACATTCATAACGTCTGCATCTGCTCCTGCAATAGGTCTGTCACCTAGTGGTGCATCAAGGACATAATCTTTCTGTGCAGCAATGAGGATAAACCTCATATCACGGATCCAATCCGCATCATTGCTACTAACATCTTTCAACACAGTTTTTCTCTAGGAACAAAACAAACATAGGGAAGCAACAACGCGAGCTATTGATCTACAACATAGATATGCTAATACTACCAGGACTAAGTTCATGATAATTTTAAGTTCAATTAATCAAATTACTTAAGAACTCCCACTTAGATAGACATCCCTCTAATCCTCTAAGTGATCACGTGATCCAAATCAACTAAACCATAACCGATCATCACGTGAGATGGAGTAGTTTTCAATGGTGAACATCGTTATGTTGATCATATCTACTATATGATTCACGCTCGACTTTTCGGTCTCTGTGTTCCGAGGCCATATCTGCATATGCTAGGCTCGTCAAGTTTAACCTGAGTATTCTGCGCGTGCAAAACTGGCTTGCACCCGTTGTAGATGGACGTAGAGCTTATCACACCCGATCATCACGTGGTGTCTGGGCACGAAGAACTTTGGCAACGGTGCATACTCAGGGAGAACACTTCTTGATTTTTTAGTGAGAGATCATCTTATAATGCTACCGTCAATCAAAGCAAGATAAGATGCATAAAAAGATAAACATCACATGAAATCAATATAAGTGATATGATATGGCCAACATCATCTTGTGCTTGTGATCTCCATCTCCGAAGCACCGTCGTGATCACCATCGTCACCGGCGCGACACCTTGATCTCCATCGTAGCATCGTTGTTGTCTCGCCAATCTTATGCTTCCATGACTATTGCTAACGCTTAGTGATAAAGTAAAGCATTACATCGCGATTGCATTGCATACAATAAAGCGACAACCATATGGCTCCTGCCAGTTGCCGATAACTTGGTTACAAAACATGATCATCTCATACAATAAAATTTAGCATCATGTCTTAGCCATATCACATCACAACATGCCCTGCAAAAACAAGTTAGACGTCCTCTACTTTGTTGTTGCAAGTTTTACGTGGCTGCTACGGGCTTAAGCAAGAACCAATCTCACCTACGCATTAAAACCACAATGATAGTTTGTCAAATAGACTCCGTTTTAACCTTCGCAAGGACCGGGAGTAGCCACACTTGGTTCAACTAAAGTTGGAGAGACAGTCGCCCGCAAGCCACCTATGTGCAAAGCACGTCGGGGGAACCGGTCTCGCGTAAGCGTACGCGTAATGTTGGTCCGGGTCGTCTCGTCCAACAATACCGCTGAACCAAAGTATGACATGCTGGTAGGCAGTATGACTTATATCGCCCACAACTCACTTGTGTTCTACTCGTGCATATAACATCAAACCATAAAACCTAGGCTCTGATACCACTGTTGGGGAACGTAGTAATTTCAAAAAAATTCCTACGCACACGCAAGATCATGGTGATGCACAGCAACGAGAGGGGAGAGTGTTGTCTACGTACCCATGCAGACCGACTGCGGAAGCGATCACACAACGTATAGGAAGTAGTCGTACGTCTTCCCGATCCGACCGATCCAATCACCGTTACTCCGGCACCTTCGAGTTCTTAGCACACGTACAGCTCGATGACGATCCCCGGGCTCCGATCCAGCAAAGCGTCGGGGAAGAGTTCCGTCAGCACGACGGCGTGGTGACGATCTTGATGTTCTGCCGTCGCAGGGCTTCGCCTAAGCACTGCTACAATATGATCGAGGTGGAATTTGATGGCAGGGGGCACCGCACACGGCTAAGGCACGATCTCAAGGATCAACTTGTGTGTCTAGAGGTGCCCCCTGCCTCCGTATATAAAGGAGCCAAGGGGAGGGGCCGCCGGCTAGGAGGAGGGCGCAGGAGGAGTCCTACTCCTACCGGGAGTAGGACTCCCCCCCAATCCTAGTTGGACTAGGAATCCCCGAGGGGGAAAGAGAGAGTGGGGGGCCGGCCACCTCTCCTAGTCCTATTAGGACTAGGGGAGGGGGGAGGCGCGCGGCCACCTTGGGCTGCCCCTTTCTCCTTTCCACTAAAGCCCAATAAGGCCCATATGGCTCCCGGGGGGTTCCGGTAACCTCCCGGTACTCCGGTAAAATCCCGATTTCACCCGGAACACTTCCGATATCCAAATATAGGCTTCCAATATATCAATCTTTACGTCTCTACCATTTCGAGACTCCTCGTCGTGTCCGTGATCACATCCGGGACTCCGAACTAACTTCGGTACATCAAAATGCATAAACTCATAATAACTGTCATCGTAACGTTAAGCGTGCGGACCCTACGGTTCGAGAATAATGCAGACATGACTGAGGCACATCTCCGGTCAATAACCAATAGCGGGACGTGGATGCCCATATTGGTTCCTACATATTCCACGAAGATCTTTATCGTTCAGACCGCATAACAACATACGTTGTTCCCTTTGTCATCGGTATGTTACTTGCCCGAGATTCGATCGTCGGTATCCAATACGTAGTTCAATCTCGTTTCCGGCAAGTCTCTTTACTCGTTCTGTAATACATCATCCCGCAACTAACTCATTAGTTGCAATGCTTGCAAGTCTTATGTGATGTGCATTACCAAGAGGGCCCAGAGATACCTCTCCGACAATCGGAGTGACAAATCCTAATCTCGAAATACGCCAACCCAACATCTACCATTACAGACACCTGTAGAGCTCCATTATAATCACCCAGTTACATTGTGACGTTTGGTAGCACACAAAGTGTTCCTCCGGTAAACGGGAGTTGCATAATCTCATAGTCATAGGAACATGTATAAGTCATGAAGAAAGCAATAGCAACATACTAAACGATCGGTTGCTAAGCTAATGGAATGGGTCATGTCAATCAGATCATTCAACTAATGATGTGACCTCGTTGATCAAATAACAACTCTTTGTTCATGGTTAGGAAACATAACCATCTTTGATTAACGAGCTAGTTAAGTAGAGGCATACTAGTGACACTCTGTTTGTCTATGTATTCACACATGTATTATGTTTCCGGTTAATACAATTCTAGCATGAATAATAAACATTTATCATGATATAAGGAAATAAATAATAACTTTATTACTACCTCTAGGGCATATTTCCTTTAGTTTTAACCTGTCGAAATGTCTTGTTGTACCGGGATACCGAGTCTGATCGGAACGTCTCGGGTGGAGGTCTATTCCTTCATTGACCGTGAGAGCTTGTCATGGGCTAAGTTGGGACTCCCCTGCAGGGTTTGAACTTTTGAAAGCCGTGCCCGTGGTTATGGGCAGATGGGAATTTGTTAATGTTCGGTTGTAGATAACTTGAACCTTAATTTAATTAAAAAGGAATCAACCGTGTGTGTTACCGTGATGGCCCCTTCTCAGCGGAGTCCGGGAAGTGGACACGGTGTTTGAGTTATGTTTGCGCAGGTTGCTCTCTCTAGATTCTCGCTCGCGCTTCGCCTCCTCTTCTCGCTCTCTTTTGCGAATAAGTTAGCCACCATATATGCTAGTCGCTTGCTGCAGCTCCACATATATTTGCCTTACCCCTTCCTATAAGCTTAAATAGTCTTGATCGCGAGGGTGCGAGATTGCTGAGTCCCTGTGGCTCACAGATTCCTATTACGAGCTCAAGTGGGAGTTCGACGAGGACTCTCAGCGATACTATGTGTCTTTTCCTGATGATCAGTAGTGGTGCCCAGTTGGGGTTGATCGGGACCGTGTCGCATGTTGGGTTTTCTCCTATTTTTGCGCCAGAGTCGGGCCATGAGTATTTGGATGTATGTTATTTATGTACTTTGTTTGACGTGGCGAGTGTAAGACAACTATGTATCTCCCCTTTTATTCTATATATTACATGGGATGTTGTGATGATTACCTAACTTGCGACATTGCTTTCAATGCGGTTATGTCTCTAAGTCGTGCCTCGACACGTGGGAGCTATAGCCGCATCGAGGGCGTAACATCAAGAAGGAGCTCGATGAAGATCGTGTGCGTTGTGTTGTTTCATTTCCAGTTGATCAGTAGTGGAGCCTAGTTGGGGCGATCGGGGATCTAGGATTAGGGGTTGTCTTTCTTTATTTGGTTCCATAGTTGGACCTTGATTGTATCTGGATGATGTAATGCTATATATATGTATTGTGTGAAGTGGCGATTATAAGCCAACTATTTATCCCATTCTTATTCAGTACATGGGATGTGTAAAGATTACCCCTCTTGCAACATGCCTACTATGAGGTTATGCCTCTAAGTCGTGCTCCTACACATGGGAGATATAGCCGCATCGTGGGTGTTACAAGTTGGTAATCATAGCCTTCCCCGACTTAGGAGCCCCTGCTTGATCGAATCGCTGGCGTTGTTGAGTCTAGAAAAAAATGTTTCATGTCTTATAGGAGAGTAGGATTCTTTTTACTCCTTAGTCCCTTTGTCGCTCTGGTGAGGCCCCCTGACGTAGAGTTTTAACTCTTCTCTCCTTAAATTTCATCAAAAAAATTTTAGGATCACGCGGGTATCTTAGGATCGTTCTGATGGTTTTGTGACGAGAACATTGTTCTTGGTGCCTCCTAACATTTAGGGGTTGTGTCACTGTCCTGGGGAGTTGAGCTTCGAGGTGTTGTCGTCACAATTTTAGCATTGCAGTTCTGGAATACCTGAGTTCGCCGACATCGAAAATCTCTTTTATGCAGTTGTTGGTGAGATAACCTCGACGCCACCCGGTACTGGGGCGGGAGTTTGCGAGTATTGCCATAACTCGTATATAGGATGCTTTTCGAAGGTTGAGGTAAATCATTTCCGAAGGTTTCTTGGTTATGTGTTGAAGGATGGATATAGCTGGATGTAGGTATTGTTAGTTTGGGTGAGATATTATGCTTCCCCTGTATCCCCAACATCTGATTGCATAACCAGAAAGTTTCGGGAGTTTATAAGTGGGAATTGAAGTAGCTCCTAGGATATCTTTCCGACAGATGCATGATATGAGACTGGGGTTCGATGTCTAGTGGTCCACCTATCCACGGTTGGTTTTACAGTGGTCTCGTTGTGTCTTAAAGAGCCCTTGGCTATGCTGACTCGGGGACGCTTCGTATGTGATGCGCACTACCTTTTACACGATGGTGCTGTACGATTGAGCCCGTGTGGGCCCCACCATGAAAACTTGGGACGAAATCTCTATCATATGTTTGTTCTGGCTTATTTTGCAAGCCAATCCTTTGTTTTGTTTTGAGTTGTGGTATTCGTGTTGCTTCAATGTCAAGTGTTGATTCCATACCTTCCCCAAATGGTGTTCTCATACTCCTATATCAATACCAATTCTTCATGATAATTGAGATTGTCATGTCAATCCTTTTCAACCGGTGTGTTTTCTCTTCAAGTGGATCCAATCATTTTAACATCCGCAAGATCACCTCTCGTTTTTCCCAATGTTGTTCATTGCATCCGTCCCCAATTTGCCTTTGTTCTTCCCACCCTCCCACCCTTTTTCCTTAAGGACTGAGATTTCTTAATCAAGTATCCATCTTATGAATGTGAAGTTTCTTCATTATTTCCCCAATGTTCTTATCTGGTGATTCTCAGGAAGATACTAACGGAGCTTCAAGTTCGCCATTCTTCTTTCTTTTCTTCTCCGGTGGATTCAAGTCAAGCTTTGTTGATCATATCCTTTCCTTGTTTCAAATGTCTTCTCATGCCGGTGCACCTCATAATCATTCCCCACTTGCTATTAAATTGTCCTAGAGTGCTGAAGATGCCTCAGAAGATTCACGTTTTCCATTCTCAATCCGTTCAAGTTATTTCGAGGGGGATATCTTGTTCAAGCCATTTAAATCAATGGGTGAAATATCCTTCTCAAGTAAATCGTTCAACGTTGTTTCTTTTGAGTGAGCCCTAACCCACAGGTCTTTTTCCAGGATCTTACCTGACTCGTCTTTTTCCGGAGTTATTCTCAAATACTTCTCCAAGCTTGACGTAAGAATGAATTTTCATCAGTCAATCGCCTTCTCCAATATCGTTTTTCAAATTCTTTTCATCGTCGGCTCAACTTCTTCATTATTCATTCTCCCAGAGTATCTCAATAATTCATGGTGGTGTTTCTCGTCGTCATTCTCGGATTTGAAGACCGAAGAAGAGTTCCTCTTAAATCCTTACCTGTTCTTTCAAAGATTCGTGATTCAAGCTTGATGCCATTCACTCATAATTGTTTTCGATTGTGAGAATTCTTTTCACCCATCCAAAGCAATTCAAGATTCTTTCAAGTTTGATTCTCCGGAGCCCATCATCTCAGAATTATTGATTCCAGCTTTCAGCTCTAGTCAGCTCACGGTCTCTTCGTTTCACTTGTATCTAAATTCCATCAAGTATCTTCCTTCGTCATTTCCAATTCTTCCCGGTGAATTGTTCCTGTGCTACATTCATTTTCAATTCTTACAGTGGTTCGTTCAAGATTTCTCTTCCTTTATTATCATATCAATTTATTCGTTGGTTAAATCCTAGCGGTGGTTCGTTGAAGACCTTCTCAAGTTTGCGTTATACCTATCTTAATCCTTTCTACGAGAATAAGTAGTATGAAAAATCCGTTGCCTATAATCAATTTGAATTGGTGAAGGATAAGCATAATGTAATTCTTATTCTTGTTTCATCCAAGCAATTAATTCCTTATTTCGGAGGTTCATCAAAAATTCTTGATTTCTTTTGTTCATCTTTCTTTTTTGGAGTTCCAAGTTTTTCCGCATTATCTCGTCATGAAGCTCCATCTAAATCTTCGCAAGGCTTCACCTTGTGTTTTGAACTTCTCTTTCCTTTCATTTCATCATCCTTTTGCTACCGGAGTTCTTCATGGAGGCTCTACAGGATGGTTCATAAAGGATTTAATTCCTTCTCGAAGTGTTCATTGAGATTCTTTTCAGAGGAGTTCAAACATTCTTCATCTTGCATTTCTAAGTGCAGTTCTTCCTATCTTATCTTTTGAGGTGGTGTTATGTCACTCTTGACAATTTGAGTTTGTGTTTCATGATTGCCATGTTGTCAAGATTGAGATATTTTTAACCCACCAATCTCTTCGTTGGAGTTATCTTGTGTCATATTTCACCTAAAGGCTTCCCTAAGGAATGTTGCTATTGTGGTGCTTATCAATGATTCAAGTTATCTCTCTATCATCTTGGTGGAAGAAGTTTTCGTCTCTTCTTTGTTCCCGATCAATCATTGCTTTCGGTGGCAGAATTTCACCTTAGTTTTGAGATGTTTTCCATAAGCCCCGTACAAGCTTACTCTTTTCGTTGTTGGTTTTTCCAACAACTCCGTTCGACCCTTCTACTAAAGATGCTTTTTCAAGCTCATTTGAGGTAGAATATGTTGTTTTCTCCTCCGTTCTTTTGATTCCATTCTTACATTTGTTCTGGAGGCATTGTGATGTTGCTCTCTTCGACTCATCATCTTGTTTTGTGAAGTTCATGTTGAATTCTTTCCATTTATAGTCGGAGTGCTGCCCAAATTACATCATTCTTATTCCTTCTCTATCTTGTTTAACCGGAGTGTTCTATCTATCAGTCCTCTTCTAACCGGAGTCTCATCCAAGTTCTATAATTTTGCCAAGTTCATATTCTATGCCTTACATTTCCAACCGGAGTGTTGTCGAAATTGATCCTTATCGTTCCTTGTACATCTCATTTCTACTGGAGTGCTTGCATGTACTTCTTGTCCATTGCAACCCTTTTCTTATGTCTTTCAACCTACAAAGTTCTCGTAATGTTCCTTGTTCCTTTTTTCTAACGGAGTGTTTTCAACTTCATTCATCTTTGTTGTATTCTCTTCTCAAAAACTGTTTAACCTCCAAAGGTTCGTGGTTTCACTCGTTTGTCAAAGAAGCAACTTTATTTTACCTCTCCTCTTCCTGTTTTGTTTCTCTCCGATGCCATCCTAGATCTTGGGACGAGATCCTCTCGTAGTAGTGGAGTGTTGTGACGCCCCAAGACCGGAGCTTCAGATGCCTTCCATATTTTTCTGATTTTCTCCATGAATTTCTTTTGCTCTCTTGCATTACATCATGTCATCATGCCACCATATCATTAATTTTATAACTCTTCTAAATAAATTGTGTGGATCGTTGATCCATTTAAATCGAGGGAGTTCACATGGTGAAATTCTCTTTATAACATATAAAAGTCTCCTACTATTATTAGGGAGCTATATTAAAAATTCCATTGTTTTGGAATCACCCATGAACCCACTTTCATATTAAATTCCTTGGCCTTTTCTTCCTCAAGTTTCGACTCTCTAGCCTTGCCAATAATTCTTTTACCATTTTCAGGAGATCTACCAAAATTCTCAACATTTTTGGACCTTCCCAAACCTCACTTCCTATTCAAATCATTTGAATTTAAATCAAATGAGTTTGAATTTAATCTTTCAATCTTGGCCATTTCTATTTTCTCGGAACGAGCACATTTTTGTGAGTCCGTGAAAATCATCCCCATGCCCAGATTCCACCCCTACCTTCTCTTTCTTTTCTTTCTCTTTTTCTGTTTTGTTTTAAATGGGAAAAGAATATAGAGAAGAGAGAGGCCAGCCCTTTTAACCTCAGGCCCAACTACAGCTAGTCCGGCCTCTTGGACCTCCCAGGCCCAGCCTCTAGTGGCCTAAGGCCCGATTGCTCCCCCCTGTAACCCTGGCGATCCCCTCGCATCTCCCCTCACTCCCTCGTTCCTCCTAGCGCCGTCACGCGTAGAAGATCGAACCGGTGCCCGATCCTCCCTCCTTTCGATCTCTCTCTTCTCTCGATCCCATCTCTCCCTCCCGCAGCGCCCGCTCCTCATCTCTCCCTCCTCGCGCTGCACCCCTCATCCCGATCCCCTCGCCTCCTTCCTCCTCGATCCGGCCCGCCGCTGGCGCCATGCAGCCGCTGCCGTCTTCCCATTGTGCTGCGCCCCACCTCGATGACCGCCTGGCCCCGCCTCGCCGCCCGGACGCCGCTTCGCCCCGCCGCGCGACCTTGCTGGTCGAGCTCGTCGACTCGCGGCCGAGTCCTCCTAATAACCCACAAGCATAGGGGATCGCAACGGCTTTCGAGGGTAGGGTATTCAACCCAAATATATTGATTCGACACAAGGGGAGCCAAAGAATATTCTCAAGTATTAGCAGCTGAGTTATCAATTCAACCACACGTGGAAACTTAGTATCTGTAGCAGAGTGTTTAGTAGCAAAGTAATACGATAGTGGTGGTAACGGTAACAAAACAGTAATGAAAGCAAAGTAATATTTTTGGTATTATGTAGTGGTTGTAAAAATAGCAACGAGAAAGAAAATAAGCATAAACCAATATATGGAAAGATCGTAGGCATCGGATCAATGATGGATAATTATGCCGGATGCGGTTCATCATGTAACAGTCATAACATAGAGTGACACAGAACTAGCTCCAATTCATCAATGTAATGTAGGCATGTATTCCAAATATAGTCATACGTGCTTACGGAAAAGGACTTGCATGAAATCTTTTGTCCTACCCTCCCATGGCAGCGGGGTCCTAATGGAAACTAAGGGATATTAAGACATCCTTTTAATAGAGAACCAGAACAAAGCATTAGCACATAGTGAATACATGAACTCCTCAAACTACGGTCATCACCGGTAAGTATCCCGATTATTGTCACTTCGGGGTTAACAGATCATAACACATAATAGGTGACTATAGACTTGCAAGATAGGATCAAGAACACTCATATATTGATGAAAACATAATAGGTTCAGATCTGAAATCATGGCACTCAGGCCCTAGTGAAAAGCATTAAGCATAGCAAAGTCATAGCAACATCAATCTCAGAACATAGTGGATACTACGGATCAAACCCTAACAAAACTAACTCGATTACATGGTAAATCTCATCCAACCCATCACCGTCCAGCAAGCCTACGATGGAATTACTCACGCACGGCGGTGAGCATCATGAAATTGGTGATGGAGGATGGTTGATGATGAAGACGGCGACGAAGCCCCCTCTCCGGAGCCCCGAACGGACTCCAGATCAGTCATCCCGAGAGCTTTTAGGGCTTGGCGGCGGCTCCGTATCGTAAAACATGATTAAATCTTCTCTCCTATTTTTTTCTCCCCTAAAGCAGATAAATAGAGTTGGAGTTGGAGTCGGGAGGGTCTCCAGGGGGCCCACGAGGTAGGGGCGCGCCCTAAGGGGGGGCGCCCCGCGCGCCGCCCACCCTCGTGGAAAGGGTGTGGGCCCCCTGGTCTTCACCTTTGGCGAGGATTTTTTATTATTTATTGTAAGACATTCCTTGGAGTTTTAGGTCATTCTAAGAACTTTTGTTTTCTGCACACGAAACAACATCATGGCAATTCTGCTGAAAACAGCGTCAGTCTGGGCTAGTTCCATTCAAATCATACAAGTTAGAGTCCAAAACAATGGCAAAAGTGTTTGGAAAAGTAGATACAACGGAAACGTATCAACTCCCCCAAGCTTAAACCATTGCTTGTCCTCAAGCAATTCAGTTGACAAACTGAAAGAAATAAAGAAAAACTTTTACAAGCTCTGTTTGCTCTTGTTGTTGTAAATATGTCAAGCTAGCATTCAAGTTTTCAGCAAAGACTATAACTAACCATATTTGCAATAACTCTCAGGTCTCATGATTACCCATATCAATAGCATAATCAACTAGAAAGCCATAATAATAAATCTCAGATGACAAAACTTTCTCAAAACAATCATAATATGATATAAGAAGATGGTATCTCGCTAGCCCTTTCTGAGACCGCAAAACATAAATGCAGAGCACCTTTAAAGATCAAGCACTGACTAGACATTGTAATTCATGGTAAAAGAGATCCAATCATAGTCACACCCAATATAAATTAACATTGATGAATGCAGATGACAGCTGCGCTCTCCAGCTAGTGCTTTTAATAAGAGGGTGATGACTCAACATAAATGTAAATAGATAGGCCCTTCGCAGAGGGAAGCAGGGATTTGTAGAGGTGCCAGAGCTCGGTTTTGAAATAGAGATAATTAATATTTTGAGTGGTATACTTTCATTGTCAACATAAAAACCAAGAGATGGCGATATCTTCCATGCTACACACATTATAGGGGTTCCCAAACAGAATGGTAAAGTTTATACTCCCCCTCCACCAACAAACATCATTCCATGGCTTGCTCAAAACAACGAGTGCCTCCAACTAACAACAATCCCAGGGGGAGTTTTGTTTTGCAATTATTTTGATTTAGTTTGCATAAAGCATGGGACTGGGCATGCCGGTCACCTACCATTTATATCGTGAGTGAGGAGCGGAGTCCACTCCTCTTGAGAATAACCCGCCTAGCATGGAAGATACAGGCAGCCCTAGTTGATACATGAGCTATTCGAGCATACAAAACAGAATGATTAGTTGAAGGTTTAGACTTTGGCACATACAAATTTACATGGAACGGTAGGTAGATACCGCATATAGGGAGGTATAGTGGACTCATCTGGAATAACTTTGCGGTTTAAGGGATTGGATGCACAAGCAGTATTCCTGCTTAGCACAGGTGAAGGCTAGCAAAAGACTGGGAAGCGACCAACTAGAGAGCGACAACAGCCATGTACATGCATTAAAATTAATAAACATTGGATGCAAGCATGAGTAGGATATAATCCACCATGAACATAAATATCGTGAAGGCTATGTTGATTTGTTTCAACTACATGCGTGAACATGTGCCAAGTCAAGTCACTTAAATCATTCAAAGGAGGATACCACCCCATCATACCACGTCATAACCATCTCAATAGCATGTTGGCATGCAAGGTAAACCATTATTACTCATAGCTAATCAAGGATGGCACAAGCAACTATGATCTCTAATTGTCATTGCAAATATGTTTATTCATAACAAGCTGAATCAAGAACGATGAACTCATCATATTTACAAAAACAAATGAGGTCGAGTTCGTACCAGCTTTTCGCATCTCAGTCAGTCCATCATATATCATCATAATTGCCTTTCACTTGCACGACCAAACGATGTGAATAATAATAAGAGTGCACGTGCATTGGACTAAGCTGGAATCTGCGAGCATTCAGTAAACAGGAGAAGACAAAGCAATATGGGCTCTTGGTTAAATCAACAATAAAGCATATAAGAGCCACTTCAACAATTTAATCATGGTCTTCTCCTACTGACCCCCAAAGAAAAGAAAAGAAATAAAACTATTTACACAGGAAAGCTCCCAACAAGCAAAAGAAGAATGGAAAATATTTTTGGGTTCTCTTTTTAATTATTACTATAGCAAGAAAAGTAAACTACTACTAATTTTTTTCTTAAGGTTTATCAAACACATAAGAACAAAGCATAAAAGGAAATAAACTAGCATGGATGATAAAATGAAAAAGTACGAACACCGACCTCTAGCTTCATCCGGTGTTCTTTCCCTGAAAAGAGAACCAGTACAACTATCCAGGTAATATCTGGAAGCATCGGTTAGTCCATTATAAAAGATATCAAGTACTTCATTTTTCTTAAGAGGATGATCAGGCAAAGCATTAAGTAACTTGAGAAGCCTCCCCCAAGCTTGTGGGAGACCCTCTTCTTTAATTTGCACAAAGTTGTATATTGCCTTTAAAGCAGCTTGTTTCTTATGAGCACGGAAATATTTAGCAGAGAAGTAGTAAATCATATCCTGGGGACTACACACACAACCAGGATCAAGAGAATTAAACCATATATTAGCATCACCCTTTAATGAGAACGGTAATATATTAAGGATATAAAAGTAGCAAGATCTCTCATCATTAGTGAACAGGGTGGCTATATCATTTAATTTAGTAAGATGTGCCACAACAGTTTCAGATTCATAGCCATGAAAAGGATCAGATTCAACTAAAGTAATTATATCAGGATCAACAGAGCATTCATAACCCTTATCAGTAACACAGATAGGTGAAGTAGCAAAAGTAGGGTCAGGTTTCATCCTAGCATTTAGAGATTGCTTATTCCATTTAGCTAATAACCTTTTGAGTTCATATCTATCTTTAAAAGCTAACATAGCTAAAGAAGCTTCTTGATGAAATAAATAACCCTCAGGAATAACAAGTGATTCTTCATCATCACTTTCATCATCATAATCAGATTCAATATTTTCAATCTCTCTAGCCCTAGTAAGTCGTTCCTCGAGAAAATCACCAAGTAGCACAGTAGTATCAAGCATAGAAGTAGTTTCATCATAAGTATCATGTATAGCAGAAGTAGCATCATCAATAACATGCGACATATCAGAACGTATAACATAAGCAGGTTTAGGTGTCGCAAGCTTACTCATAAAAGAAGGTGTACCAGCTTTTAATAAGAGGGTGATGACTCAACATAACAGATGGATGTTCCTTACCTCCCCTCGTAGTTGGGGGATAAATTGTTGTCTTAGCGTCTTTCAAATTCTTCATAGTGTCCAGCAGATATAAATCCCGAGTGACTCAAAGAATAGAGCTATGCTCCCCGGCAACGGCGCCAGAAATTAGTCTTGATAACCCACAAGTATAGGGGATCGCAACAGCTTTCGAGGGTAGAGTATTCAACCCAAATTTATTGATTCGGCACAAGGGGAGCCAAAGAATATTCTCAAGTATTAGAAGCTGAGTTGTCAATTCAACCACACCTGGAAACTTAGTATCTGCAGCAGAGTGTTTAGTAGCAAAGTAATACGATAGTGGTGGTAACGGTAACAAATGAGTAATGAAAGCAAAGTAATATTTTTGGTATTATGTAGTGGTTGTAACAATAGCAACGGGAAAGTAAATAAGTGTAAATCATGTAACAGTCATAACCTAGGGTGACACAGAACTAGCTCCAATTCGTCAATGTAATGTCGGCATGTATTCCAAATATAGTCATACGTGCTTATGGAAAAGAACTTGCATGGCATCTTTTGTCCTACCCTCCCGTGGCAGCGGGGTCCTAATGGAAACTAAGGGATATTAAGGCCTCCTTTCAATAGAGAACCGGAACAAAGCATTAGCACATAGTGAATACATGAACTCCTCAAACTACGGTCATCACTGGTAAGTATCCCTATTATTGTCACTTCGGGGTTAACGGACCATAGCACATAATAGGTGACTATAGACTTGCAATATAGGATCAAGAACACTCATATATTGATGAAAAAATAATAGGTTCAGATCTGAAATCATGGCACTCGGGCCCTAGTGACAAGCATTAAGCATAGCGAAGTCATAGAAACATCAATATCAGAACATAGTGGATACTAGGGATCAAACCCTAACAAAACTAACTCGATTACATGGTAAATCTCATCCAACCCATCACCGTCCAGCAAGCCTACGATGGAATTACTCACGCACGGCGGTGAGCATCATGAAATTGGTGATGGAGGATGGTTGATGATGACGACGGCGATGAATCCCCCTCTCCGAAGCCCCGAACGGACTCCAGATCAGCCATCCCAAGAGGTTTTAGGGCTTGGCGGCGGCTCCATATCGTAAAACGTGATGGAATCTTGTCTCATATTTTTTTCTCCCCGAAGAAGATATATAGAGTTGGAGTTGGAGTCGGGAGGTCTCCAGGGGGCCCACGAGGAAGGGGGCGCGCCCCCACCCTCGTGGAAAGGGCGTCGGCCCCCTGGTCTTCATCTTTGGCGAGGATATTTTATTATTTATTGTAATACATTCCGTGGAGTTTCAGGTCATTCCAAGAACTTTTGTTTTCTGCACATAAAACAACATCATGGCAATTCTGCTGAAAACAGCGTCAGTCCGGGTTAGTTCCATTCAAATCATACAAGTTAGAGTCCAAAACAAGGGCAAAAGTGTTTGGAAAAGTAGATATGACGGATACGTATCACCTCCCCGCGCCACCACACGAGGGGCCAACTCCGGCAGCCCCGGCGCCCATGCCATGCTGTCGTCAGGTCCTGAGTACCCCCGTAGCAACGCCCGACCCCGCGCTCGTCTCCTCGCCGGTGACCAGGCGCCACCCGCTAATCCGGCATGCCCCTGCTCCTTTCTCCTCGCTGCCGGCTTCATCGCCACGTCAAGTACCTAGAGCTGATGTTGCTCCCTACATCGCCTTGCGCTCGCTGGCGCCTTCAGCCACCCGAGGTTCTTCTCCTCGCCACCGCTACTTCGGTGAGCACCACCAGGTCGCGGGCACTTCTCTACACGAGTGCTCCTGAATGATACCCTCAAATCCTACCCACAGCCCAAGCCAGAAGACTCCGTGGGTGTGCATCTCACTTGTGCCACTTTGGATCATCAAGACCGTATCCGGTTCGTCAAGTACCGTTTTCTCAGATTGCGCCAAGTAGCATGACAGTCAGAGCCTCAAATCCGTCAAGTCCTTCATCAAGTACCGTTGTCTCAGATTGTACCAAGTACCCCCTTCGAGTTGACGGGAACGGCAAGTGTGAAACACCAAGTACCACGACGACCATCGACATGTACCCCTACACCACACTAAAATGCCAAGTACCCCTCATGTTGGAAAGACCCGCAAGTAGGACCCCGAATGATCGACCACTCATGGACCGTGTACAACTACCGTCGCCCTTAGGACATTGGATTCGTTAAGTACCTCTCCGAAAACGAAACGTATACTGCTACCGTCGCAAGAATCGAGACCGACAAGTCCGAAGATGCAAGTACCACTCCGAACCATGTACGACGACCGTCGCCGAAGATCCGTGTATTACAAACGTCAATTTTAACTACCATCGCATGAACTGCTACTTCCAAGACGGCCATGAATGATTACTTCCACTATGAACGTGAATGACTACTGTCGCGAGAACAACTACATCACGTCAAACTCGTTCCGCCCCGAAAACGCTCGCTTCAAAGGTATAACCCCGAGATGACCGCCCGTGAACGGATGTATGTGTTGTATGAGTTGATCGTGTTTGCACCATGTCCGAGTTGTCACTCGCTCGGTCCTCCTCTTCTATCGCTAACTCGTGGGGACCCAGTTACCGGGATCACCCCACCATCTTTTGCACGCTCCCGCCACCTTCCTTTGCACCAGTATCTCCATGAGCTACCGGAACCAATATGTTACCGTGGCACCATTTCAGTTGTCGTTACCGTGGTACCCCTTTTCTTTCCACCATAGTGACAAATGCTTCATAATGCACTGATCAATATTTCATAAAAATTGCATAAACTTGCACATGTCCTACGCATCATGATAAGAACATTTAGAATGTTTAATTTGTTATGGCATTAAATTGCTAATGCACATGAGGATTTATCGGAATTGTTGTTTGATGTTTCCAGCCTCATTTAAAATGCCTAACTATGTATTTTACTCATGTTTCACCTCTTGCCATGTTTAAACAACATTTAATATTGTTGAGTACATAACCGGGAGTGAACTAAATAAATGAATGCGATGCTTCGTCAATATGCAACTCATTGCATATTGAGCTCCACTTAATTTGTAGTATTGTTTGTTGCATATTGCCATGCCATGCCTCTTTAAACTGGGCAAGCATCATACTTGGTTGTGCATCATGCCATGTTTATGTGATGGTTGTTTACCATGTGTGTTTGCTTCTTTCCGGTGATGCTTCTTCGGGTTAGTTCCGATAATTTCATGTTTGTGAGGATCTGTTCGTCTACGTCCGTTTGCCTTCTTCATGGACTCGTTCTTCTTCCTTGTGGGATCCCAGGCAAGATGACCATACCCTCGAAATCACTACTATCTTTGCTTGCTAGTTGCTCGATCTATTGCTATGTCGCGATACCTAGCACTTGTTGTATCATGCCTCCCATATTGCCATGACAAGCCTCTAACCCACCATCCTAGCAAACCGTTGTTTGGCTATGTTACCGCTTTTCTCGGCCCCTCTTATAGCATTGCTAGTTGCAGGTGAAGCTGAAGTTTGTTCCATGTTGGAACATGGGTGTGTTGGGATATCACAATATCTCTTATTTATTTAATTCATCTATATACTTGGTAAAGGTGTCACACCCTAGCTAGTTCAAGCATTAGAGTGTGCATCATGTTTAAATTTCTCTTAAATTTGAAATGGGGATCACAGAACCCCCAGCACCCCCCCTGGAACAACTAGGGTTTACTAAAAACTTTTTCAATGAACCTGAAATGCCCTTATAAAAAGCCCACCATTTTTGTTTTGGGTTAAAACCTTTGACAAAAATGGTGCACATTTTTCTAGGACATATTAAGGTCATTGGATTAATTATTATAGTATTTGCATTTGGGCATTTAAATGCTATAAAATATTTTAAATGCTCAAATAATCATAAACTAAAAGGTTTGTTGTTGGATATATTCTAAGCAGTAGCCATGATTAATTTTATGATTTTTGGAAATGCCCTGGCATTTTTAATAAAGCCCTGAAGTTACAGAAATAATAGAATAAATGAAAAACATAAAAGGGAGAGAGAACAGGGACTTACCTGGCGCAGCCCACCTAGCCCACCAGCTCGGCCCAGTCCACTGGCTCCTCCCAGTCGTCCTCCTCCTCTCGCTAGGAGGACGAGAGGCGCGTGGCCGGCGCCCGCGGCCACACGCCGGCCACCTCCTGCTTCCGCCGATGCCCCGGATGCGTCTACGATTGCCACGCTGACCCCCTGGACCCCTCGACCGCTCCACTCTCCCCCCTATCTCGCCTCTCTCACTCTCTCCCCGGAAGCAGGGTGCAACCGTCGCCGCCGCCAAGCACCACCGCAGCCACCGCCGTCAACTCGCTGCCTCGCCATGCCAAGAAGTTCCGCCGTCATCCACTGCTTCGCCTCGACCCATCCCCGAGCGCTCGCTCGCCTCGGAGACGCTGCACTGAGCTCGTCTTCAACCTCGGTCGCCGGAGATCCCCCTCGCCGCCCCGCTCGCTCCAGCTCTTCCCCGAGCTCGCCGTTCACTCCCCCGCAACCATAGTGAGCTATTGACCCTTCTCCCCCTCTCCGTTCTAGCTCTCGTGCACCGTACGCGCCGCCTCGAGTTCGCCCGCACGCACCGCCGCCTGTGCACGCCGCCGACGAGTCTCCGGCCATCTAATGGTCCGGCCGTCGTGCCCAGCTTCCTCCCCGCACCGCGTAGAGCATGTACGTGCCCCGCTTGAGCCACCACGACCTTCACAACGATGACCCCGACCTCACCCGAGCCCCGACGACCGCCAAGGTCGACGCCGGCGACGACTCCGGCCACCCCAGGCCCAACCACCCATACCACTCAACGCAGATGAGTGCCCGCGTCATTTAGATGCCCTCCGCCGGCCATTTGGTCGCCGGAGGAAGAAAACCGCACCCCTCCACCGTCCCTGGCCTTGCCGGCGACGAGCCCCGGGTCAACTCCGGCGAGTTTGACCCGGGTTGACACCAGTTTGATTTTCCCTAACTCACTGACATGTGGGCCAGAGGCCACTAATTAAACTAGATTAGTATTAGTTTAACACTAACTAAATTTAGTTAGTTAGTTGACACTGATAGATGGGACCCATTGGTCAGGTTTGACCTGGATCGTCTCAGTTGACCGCTGACGTCACACTGACGTCAGGCTAACGCAGTAAATCCTTTTCTGGATTTATTGTTTAATAGGAAATTCCAGAAAATATCCAAAACTTCTAAAAATCATAGAAAATCAACCATAGCTCCATATCAAACAAATTATATAAGAAAAATTATCAGAAAAATTCAATCTATCCATATGTAACGGTTTCATGCATGACAAAACAAGTTAACCTTGCTGTTTAAGCAAAATAAGATAATGCACTAATAAGGCTATGTTAAATGAACTAACATTTGAATCTTTGATTCAAATGAGTTCATTCCTTTCTGTTTTAGCTTGCATTAGGCCAAGACACATTAATTTTGCCATGTCATAGCTTGCATCATATTGTTGCATATTGTCATGTGTTGATTATGATTCGGTGTGTCTTTCGTGGTAGGTTCTGCCTCCGAGGATAACCCCGAGTATCCGTCTGAAGGGCAGTACCCTACTACCACTACATCAGGCAGGCAACCATTGATCATTCCAATACAAACCCATGTTCTCGCTTCTGCTCTTGTTTACTGCATTAAGACAACGCGATTCAAACTGCTGTGTGCTACGGTAGTTGAACCCTTATCCTCTGCATGACCTGTCATTGCCACAGTAACTAGATGAAACCCACTAGCATGTGTAGGAGTTGACTGTGCCATGTATGTGTTTCTACCTTGCTATGCCTGCTATGCTTAGAGTTGTGTCAGGTCTGGTTCATCTGGGTGATGGGCTAGAGTGAAATGATTATGTCGGTAATGTGAGGGATGTGTTGAACATGATTTGGTAAAGGTATCAATGAGAGGCCATGTAGGAGTACATGGTGGGTTGTTTCATTGAGGCCATCCATAAGAACTGAGTTCTGTATGTGTGATTTAAGATTCAGTTACTACCATACATTGGGCCCGAAACCAATGGACCCTCTCGGCTTCTTATTCACCCTAGTACTCTGTCCAGGAGTTGCAATTAGTTTTTGGTGTTTGTAGGTTATGTGTTGGCGGCCGTGCATAGCGCTGACCCTAGGGGTGGGCTATGTTGCGGTAGATACACCGTGGCACGGTGTACCGAGTCACTCGTTTGGTGCCTCGGGAACCCTGTTCACATCGTTCGGGGCCGTATGTCGAAACCTCGGCTGGACTCCTTGCGGATGGAACCTGGATAGGCGATAAACCTGGACTAGAGACTTGAGTGTTTAGGTAGGCCGTGGCCGACACCCTCGTTGGGATTCCACTTGAAGGTTGCCGAGTACATGTCATGTAAACGGCGGTAAGTGGTGAGAGCATGTATGAAGAAGTACACCCCTGCAGGGTATAAAACTATTCGAATAGCCGCGTCCACGGTAAAGGACTACTTGGTTGCCTATACAGTTCATAGACAAGTTAATGGATACTACTAAAAGACTCAAGATAAGTGTGAGTACCGAGGCTGGCCCTCTCGTAGGATGACGAGGGAGGATCCCCGGTGGAGTATTGTGTTGGTGATTAGTGGATTCGTGTGCAAAAAACTGTTTTACTAGTGGAGTCTCGTAGGATAGCTTAGCCAAGAGTCAAAGCTGGCTTGCTGCAATAACTCCACTACCTTCTTGAGAATGAGCATGTATAGTAGGTTCTGATGTAAGACTTGTTGAGTACCTTTGTACTCATGTTTGCTTAATTACTGTTTTCAGATACCGCCCCCTCCGTTGGGTTTTATGTAGAGCTTGATGTCGACGAGTGACTAGCCACCCAGGTGGTGATCCTGGCCATGGAGGGCCCTATGTAGATAGACAGGCTTCGAGAAGACTTCTTTCTTTCTAGTGTCTGTACTCAGACTATTTGCTTCCGCATGTGCTTGTATGCTTGTATGACTTGAGTGTCGGGTCATGTGACCCCTACCTGTATGAACATGTTATGTATGACTCTCTGGAACCTTTAATTAAAGTACTTGAGTTGTAGAGTTTTGTTGTGATGCCATGTTGTATGTACTCATATCGGGCATATTGTGTGTATGATTGAAATGCTTGATATGAGTGGGATCCCACAATCTAGTTGTTTATCCTTGGCAGCCTTTCTTATGGGGAAATGTAGTCCAGTGTTCCTCGAGCCATAGTAGTCCGCTACAGCCCGGATCACTGGAGTCCTGCTAGCCCAGCACTACTGCTCAGGACACTTGACTGGCCGGCATGTGTTTCACTTCGTTCCTGTGTCTGTCCCTTCGGGGAAATGTCATGTGGTGACATCCAGAGTCCTGCCTAGCCTGCTACAGCCCGGGTTCCCCGGAGTCCTGTTAGCCTAGTGCTACAGCCCGGATTCACTCGCTGATGACCGACATGCTCGATGTGATTCATGTATGCCTGCCTCCATAGGTCTGCGCCGCTTTGGGTTCACGACTAGCCATGTCGGCCCGGGTTCTCTGTCATATGGATGCTAGCGACACTATCATATATGTGAGCCAAAAGGCGCAAACGGTCCCGGGCCATGGTAAGGCGACACCCGTGGGGATACCATGTGTGAGGCCACAATGTGATATGACGTGTTACCGACTAGATCGATGTGACTTGGAATCGGGGTCCTGACAAAAGGGTGGAAGGCTCGGCCTTATTCCTGGTGTTTTGTTCCACTCTTGCCATCCTAGTTTCCGTCATACCGGTGTTATGTTCCCTGATTTTGTGTTCCTTATGCGGTTTGGTTATAATGGGAACCCCTTGACAGTTCGCCTTGAATAAAACTACTCTAGCAAGACCCACCCTTTTTTTTACTTTTGCACTAACAACCTAGCCTTTTTCCCTTGGGTTTTCGGAGCCCGAGGGTCATCTTTATTTTAACCCCCCCGGTCCAGTGCTTCTCTAAGTGTTGGTCCAACCTGAGCGATGTCCGGCGCCCCCTGGGCAACCAAGGTCTATGCTAACCCGACGTCTGGCTCATCCGGTGTGCCCTGAGAACGAGATATGTGCAGCTCCTATCGCGAGTAGTCGGCACATCCAGGCGGCTTTGCTGGTCTTGTTTTACCATTGTCGAAATGTCTTGTAACCAGGATTCCAAGTCTGATCGGGTCTTCCTGGGAGAAGGAATATCCTTCGTTGACCATGAGAGCTTGTGATGGGCTAAGTTGGGACACCCCTACAGGGTTTCGAACTTTCGAAAGCCATGCCCACGGTTATGGGCAGATGGGAATTTATTAATGTCGGTTGTAGAGAACTTGAAACTTAACTTAATTAAAATGCATCAACCACGTGTGTAGCCATGATGGTCTCTTTCCGGCGGAGTTCGGGAAGTGAACACGATTTTGGTGTTATGCATGAACGTAAGTAGTTTAACGATCACTTCTAGTTCACGACCGCTGCGCTGCTTCTCTTCTCGCTCTTATTTGCGTATGTTAGCCACTATAAATGCTAGTGCTTGCTGCGGCTTCACCTCATTACCTTTCCCTACCCATAAGCTTAAATAGTATTGATCGCGAGGGTGTGAGATTGCTGAGTTCCCGTGACTCACAGATTACTTCCAAAACCAGTTGCAGGCGCCGATGATATCATGTAGGTGACGCAACCGAGCTCAAGGAGGAGCTCGATGAAGATCGTGTGTGTTGTGTTGTTTCGTTTCCAGTTGATCAGTAGTGGAGCCTAGTTGGGGCGATCGGGGATCTAGCATTAGGGGTTGTCTTTCTTTATTTGGTTCCATAGTCGGACCTTGATTGTATCTAGATGATGTAATGCTATATTTATGTATTGTGTGAAGTGGCAATTGTAATCCAACTCTTTATCCCATTCTTATTCAGTACATGGGATGTGTAAAGATTACCCCTCTTGCGACATGCCTACTATGCGGTTATGCCTCTAAGTCGTGCTCCGACACATGGGAGGTATAGCCGCATCGTCGGTGTTACAGCGGCATTGCTGATGGCTTGAAGAGCCGCTCCTCGAAGACTCCAGGCTCTTGGGGCTGCCGCTTGGATGCCCTTTTGGCGATGTCGTCATCTTCCTTGTTGGTGCCATGGAGCACGTGCTACAACTCAAGGCCAAGGAATTGCTTCTCCATCTTGCGCACCGCCGCGAGGTATGCTTCCATGTGCTCGTCCTTTGGCTCATATACCTTGTTGGAGAAGTTGACGAGGAGCTATGAGTCGCCCCTAACGGTGAGGTGCTTCACCCCCAGAGCTGCCGCAGCTTTCAGGCCAGCTATGAGGCCTTCGTATTCTACAATGTTGTTGGAGACCTTCTCGCCTTGCTGGAAGCAGAGCTACATGGCGTAGTAGTGCTTGTCCTTAGTGGGCGAGAAGAGCATTGCTCCAGCCCCCGCGCCTTGGCGCGTAGAAGAGGCCATGCTCCCACTACGGGCTGTCGGTACGACCTGCAGGCGGTGGGCCCTACCTGCCCGTGAGAAGCCGAAAGGCGGCGGGCCCTGACCAGTCGGCGCGGAGGAGGCCGACTCCTAGTAGGCGGCCCTCCCCCTCCGTCAAAGTCTGCGCATCGTTAACCAGAAGAGATGGGGAATGGCTACAGTGAACGCCCGCCAGGCAGCGGAACTGTAGCCATGCTCTACCCAACAAAGCACACATCATCAGTGGCACTGCCATAGTACTAAGCAGCCGTCAGGACCCGCAAGCGGCGGGTGCGACCTGTCGGCCATGTACGAGAAAGCCAGCGGGACCCACCAGGCGGCAGGCCCCAGCTGCCGGCAGAGAAGCCGGCCACCAGAGACATTGACGGCTGGGTCCTACGCGCAGCCGGATTACCACTGTACCCCGAGGGGGTAGGCCTATATAAACCCCCCAGGGCACCCATGCAAAGGATTCAACATCATAGACACCACACATACATAGAGAGAGGAGTAGAGCTAGCCTTTCCCTTCTTCCTCCTCTAGTCAAATAGCTCTAGGTGCAACCTTGTAGCCACTCTATTGGCATAGTGATCATGCGGAGACCCCACAGAGCAGGACTAGGGGTGTTGTCTCCTAGGAGAGCCCCGGACCTGGGTAAGATGCATCGGCGTGCATGTCTACGCCTTATCCCGTTTCCAGGCACCGGCGACGTATTACTCTCCCCACCATGATAAGCCATCCTTTGGCGTATGTCGCACGACACCCGTGACATTTGGCACCCACCGTGGGGCTTGGTGCACCGTCGTTTGGAGACCTGTTCTGGACGGGAACCCTTTTCCTTGCTAGCTAAAACAGCTAGCCTGACACGCCCGATGGTGTTTGCGCTGACGCGCTGCATGGCGTGGAAGTCGCGTGCGCGGCAAGCTGCCTCGCTGATCTCATCGCCGAGATCCGCCTCTCCAACGAGTTCACACCTGACGCGGAGCAGCCAGCTCCGAGAACTGCCTCGTCAGCCTCCTTGGCAAGCTCCACATCGCCAATGAGCCAGCCTCTGACCTAGAGTCGGTTAGCTCCACCGACCCAATGCTCATCGACTCCGACGTGGCATCCCTTGACACCTTCCCCACCAACGTGGTGATCATCAACGACCCGCTCCCTCGCGCGGACAGCGGCAGCAGCATCACAGAGGTTCTTATCATCAGCCATGATGGAGGCTCCAACAGAGCCACCCAGGACCCGCTGCAGGCGGCAATGCGGGACCTGTCTACGCCCATCGCGGCAGACGCCAACGCCGAGACACTGGAAGCCTGCCGCATCTCGCTCGTCGAGAACGCCAAGAAGTTGGCCACCATGAGACAGCTCTCCGAGGCCTACCAGCGCGAGATCGACCGCGATATCGGTGGCACGCCGGCTGCTGGCGAGCCCAGCCGCATAGGCACGGTCCGACAGCGCGGTGGAGCCGTCGCGAGCATGTTTGGGGTAAACCGCCCTGTCTACGCCACGCCCATGGAGAACATATGTGATGCCTAGGCGGCAGCGGATGAGATGGATCACCTGGAGGGTGACGAGCGTCGCTGCATGATGGAGCACGTTCAACAACTCATAGACGCGGCCGCCGCGCAGCAATAGGTCGGCTACCGTGTGGAAGAACCTGGCCAGCATGCCGAAAACCTCCCACCTCGCCAAGAGCATGGCGCGACCTCCCGATCGCTGACAGGTGGCATCCACGACCAGAGAGACAGAGAGCCGGGTGCTAGCCGCAGTCGGACGCACATCACCATTTAGCGCGACCAAGACGACCGCCCACGAGCAGTGGAATGGCAGGATGATCATCCGCCTCCTTCTCCTCGCCAGGAGAGGTGTGCCTCCCTGCCGTCTGTTGAGCACCCGACTCTCAGCGACCGGCTCGGCCGCTGTGAAGGAGTCGGAAAGAACGACGCCCGCCACTGGATCGACCGCCTGGCTCGATCCCTGGCGATAGAAGAAGAAGATGCAATCGGCCCGCCTTGTTTTGGCCCCCGCATTCGCGGCGAGCCCCTCCCCAAAGGGTTCTCGCTCCCAAGAGACATGCCCAAGTACAACGGCTCCATGAAGCCAGAGGACTAGCTTGTGGATTACTCCACAGCCGTCGCAAACGGCCACAAGCGCGTTGCCGTGAAGTATGTTCCACTCATGCTCCAAGGCATAGCCCAGACATGGCTGAATAGCCTGAAGCCCCGCAGCGCCAATCGCTGGGTAGATTTCACCGATGTCTTCATCCACAACTTCACCAGCACATACAAGCGGTCGCCCAAGCCTCGCTAGCTTTCTCTGTGCGTCCAAGGCCCCACCGAGTCCACGCGCGACTACTTGACGGGGTGGGTCGAACTGCGCAACTCCTACGAAGGGGTGCATGAGGTGCAAGCCATTGAGTACTTCACTGGCGGATGCCGAGAGGGCACCTTACTCACAAACTGACTCCTCTGTGACGAGCCGGCTACACCCGACGAGATGCTGATCATAGAAGAGAAGTACGCCACGACGGACTCCTCCATGAAGTCAGAGCTCTAGGTGGATGCGACCAGGAAGGTACTCCCTCCGGCTCCCCGAACACCGGCTGGTGACAACAGTCAGCGCCAGTAGTAGAACAATAACAAGCGCAAGGCCCCGCAGCTAGCTTCCACCAGCTGACAGGTGGCGACAGTTGAGGACCAGCAGCTGGAGGGACAACCCGGGCCCAAGCGTCAGAAGGGCGGAAAGCCTGCTTGGATGCTCGCCATCTCCTATGAGCAAGCCCTTGATGCTCCCTGCAAGTTCCATACTGGCGCAAAGCCGTCCAACCACACCACCCAGAAGTGCCACTGGCTCACCCGAATCTCCAAGGGCGAAGGCCTGCTGCCTCCTCCGCCTGCTGGCCAGCCGCCTCCTCCCCAGCAGTCGGCGGCCCACCCAGCAGTCGGTGCTATCCATGATGAATACCCCAAAGAGCATGGAGCTTACATCGTCTTCATCAGTGTGACTGGTGACCGGCACAGCCGACGTCAGCAGAACTGAGAGGTGAACCCCGTTGCTTCAAATGCCCCAAAAGTCATGCACTGGTCGGAGAAGCCTATCAGCCAGAGCCGTGCAGACCACCCGGAGGTGATGCCTTCTCCGGGTTCTTATGCCCTGGTCCTGGATGCCACCCTTGGAATAGAGAGGCGACCTGCTCGTTTCTCCCGGATTCTGGTTGATGGTGGTAGCAGCATCAACATCCTTACCGCGATACCATGGAGAAGTTGTGCATCAAAGAGAAGTAGCTCCAGCCTAGTCAGACTGTCTTTCATGGCATTGTGCCCAGCCTTTCCTGCCCACCAATCGACAAGATCAAGATAGACGTCCTCTTTGGAGACAACGATCACTTCCGCCGCGAGGCAATTTGGTTTGAGTTGGTTGATTTGGAGAGCCCTTACCATGCACTCCTAGGCCGACCTGTTCTAGCCAAGTTCATGGTGGTACCACATTACACCTACCTCAAGATGAAGATGTCGGGAACCAAGGGCATTATCACAATAACCAGAGACTACGAGAAGTCGGCTGCCTATGCTGCAGCTAGCAGCCGTCTGGCCGAGTCCCTTGTGATTGCTGCTGAGAAGAAACTCCTGGACCGGGTGGTGGCCATGGCCAGCAAGCAGCCGGACCTGTCGCCAAATCCCAAAAAGTCAGAGACCCAGGGCTCCTTCCAGCCAGCCAAAGAAACAAAGAAGATCCCCTTGGACCACGAGCACCCGGAGAGGCACGCTATCGTAGGGGCCAACCTTGACAGCAAATAGGAAAGTGAGCTCGTCGATTTGCTCCGTGAGAATCGGGACATCTTTGCATGGTCTCCCAAAGACATGCCGGGTGTTCCGACGGATTTCACCAAGCACAAGCTACATGTCAGATCAAATGCCAAACCAGTCAAACAACCCCTCCGCCAACTGTCGGAAGAGAAGAGAAGAATTGTTGGTGAAGACATAGCCAGGCTTCTGGCAGCAGGCTTCATGATGGAATTGTTTTTTCTAGAGTGGCATGCCAACCGAGTCCTTATACTGAAGAAGAACAACAGGTGGCACATGTGTATTGACTATACCAGCCTCAACAATGCCTAACCCAATGATCCGTTTGCTTTGCCTCAGATTGACCAAGTGATAGACTCCACAACCGGATGTGAGCTGCTGAGTTTTTTGGATGCCTACTCATGGTACCTCCAGATCAAATTGAACCCGGCAGACCGCCTTCATCACACCATTCGGAGCATTCTGTTACTTGACCATGACATTCGGCTTGAGAAATGCCGGTTCCACTTTTTAGCGTTGCATGCAGAAGTGGCTCCTCAAGCAACTTGCTAGAAATGCCCACGTCTACGTAGACGATATTGTGGTGAAGACGGATAAGCGCGGTACCCTCTTCGAAGATCTCAATGAAACTTTTGATAATCTCCGCCATTTTCAAATCAAGCTCAATCCATAGAAGTGTGTTTTTGGAGTACCAGCAGGCCAGCTCCTTGGCTTCCTGGTCTCAGAGCGTCACATTTAGTGCAACCCTGTGAAGATCAAGACCATTGAGAGGATGGAGAGAGCCACCCGATTGCGAGACATCCAAAAGTTCACCGGCTGCTTGGCATCCATTAGCCGCTTCATCAATCGGCTGGGTGAGGAGGCCCTTCCCCTGTACCAACTCATGAAGAAAACCACTCACTTCGACGGGAATGACAAGGTGGACGAGGCCTTTCTCCAGCTTAAGAAGATGCTGACTACCCCGCCTGTCCTCTACCTCTACATCGCCGCCACCAGCCGAGTGGTCAGCACTATCATTGTGGTAGAACGCCCAGAGGACGGCAAAGCACATCCAGTCTAGAGGCCTGTGTACTATTTGAGCGAGGTGCGGTCGACCTCACAGCAGAACTACCCCCACTACCAGAAGTGTTACGGCGTGCACTTTGCCGGCAAGAAGCTGGAGCCATACTTCCAAGAGCACCCAATCATGGTTGTCTGTACTGACCCACTTGCTGAAATCATAGGCAACAGAGATGCATCATGCCGGGTGGCCAACTGGGCCATCGAGTTGGCCCCTTACACCATCTTCTACTAGCCAGGCACCGCCATCATGTCCCAAGCACTGGCCGACTTCTTCGTCGACTGGGACAATGTCGGTGTTCTGGGAACGGGGGTCCACAGACTTGCCTACCTGCGGCCCGCGGCATGGCTCCCCAGCGGCCCTGTACGGCCCATCTTCACCAGCAAACACTCAAGACCCTCGCGAGGGGCCAAGCCTTGTGAGGGGGTGCCTCACCAGGGGCTCCTCAGGGGCTCCCTCACCAGGCTAGCTCGCGAGGGGCGGAGAGATCAATGCAAGGGTGTCACACCCTGATTTTCATGCCACAACACTTAAGCTAATAAATCATGATAAAATGTGGGTTGTCAAAAACTTTTGAGTGTTTAGGTCTTTGCTTGATTTGATTCTAGTGTGTTGGTTGCAAGTGCTCTAAAAATCAGATAAATCCTCCAACTCTTATACTCCTTCTCCTTGATCCAAAACCTTTCCCAATGATCATGCCATGTGTGTAGGACATAAAAACAATTTCTTGAAAAAAAATATTTTGGCCAAAAGAATTTTCTAAATTAGGTTTTCCAAAAACCCCTGAATTGAGACTTGAACTACAAGTACGTAATTAAGGGTGTGAAAAATATTTCAAAAATTATATTTGAAACCTATTAGGTATAGGGATCCCATAAACCACAAAAATATAATTTTAAAAGTTATTTTACTATTTTATTTAAAGGATTTTTCTTAAGGCCACAAATGGTCTTTAATAGGTTAAAATTATTTTAATGTTTCTAAAATATTTGAGAAAATTTAGGGAATCTCAATGGACATATATTGTCCATATATAAGAGTTTCAACATTGAACAACTCTACATTGCCAAGAGTGTCCTTGTAATCTGAATTTTTGTGGACATGTTCAAGTCCTCAAATGATGACACCACACCAAGTGGTGCATCAAGGAGAATATATTTGCATGACTAAATCTTGGTAAAGCCATTTCTGCTGATTTCTATGGTTTACCAAAGTTACATTGACTACTTTGCCCAAATGAGATCAAACATGGTGGAACACCTTACTTCTATGTGCCATTTCATCCTGTTAAGCTTCATGTCTAGTGAAATTAAATTTCTTTCCCAAACCTCCATCAAATACCTTCTCGCAGAATTTTAAAATATAAGTTTCAACCCCTTCCACTAATGTCCAGGAGCTGAAGCTTTTCCCACGGCCTCACCTGCTCCTCCTCTACCTCCTGCATGCCTTGCTGCCCAAGGAGAAATGATTAAGGGGGGCAGAGACCCATTTTTCTTCCCTTGACATCATCATTCCCACTCTCTCTCAACCCCCTCTCTCCTCTAGTGGATCCCCAGGGCATCCGATGCCATTTCCACATTGTTTACTCCCCTCTGCAGTCCCTAGACACAAGTGGATGCGCGGAAAAGCCAAGGACACCGGCCAAAGACGCGCTCTGGAGCACGTTATCGTGCTCCCGACCGTTGACGCCGCCTCCCCCGACCACCTCGAGCCTCCCCCTCGCGCCAGTCGAGGTCCTCGACGTCCAACGACAGCCATGCAGGCCCCCTCCTTCCCCCTCTCTCACCCTCTGCCCGTGCCCAACGCTGCCCGGCTCGGCCGATGGGCGCACGAGCTCGGGACCCTCCTGGAGCATGCCCCGCTCCCCCTTTCCTTATCCCCCTACTTGGACAACACCCACGACCCGACCCAAATGGATCAAGTCTCTGTGCTTAAGTGTCATCCCTGGATCGGTATGTTGACACACACAGTACTCGAGGATTTATAACAGAGGTAAATCACATGTGTAAAGTAACATAAATACTATTAACTCAATCCAAAATAGCGGAAGTAACAAGGTTGTGGATTCCCATCAACACCAACGGCAAAGTTGAGTGTAGAAATCATAACCCTAACGTATCACTTACTCATCGTAAGAAATCCTGCAACATGAGACGTTGCAGCCACAGAGGGTCAGTACATTGAATGTACTGGCAAATTCACACTGTAGAGCAATGATGAATAATGGCTATCACTACATGCATATTTGGCTGGTGGAAAAGCTCTACGATTATAAGGTTTTTGCGAAAAGCCAATTTTTCCCTACTGCAAAGGAATAAATTTATTTAACTATCATGGTGGTTGTTAAACATTGAGAATGGTTGACAGCATTCTCAATCCCAATTAAGTAATATAATTAAACCCAACAATATTCATTTAAAGTAACGTGATGAGATCAACGGGATAATCCAAGAACTAGATACTCAAGATGTCCATAACCGGGGACACGGCTAACCATGATTAGTTTATACACTCTGCAGAGGTTTGCGCACTTTTCCCCACAAGACTCGATCGCCTCCGTTTGGTTTCTCGCACTACATGGTGTTTGAGAAGACGAATGACCGAGACAGTCTTTCAGAAGCGCTAGCACCTTACGATGGATAGACCGTACCACCTACATCCCCTACATCTGCTAGTCTACCACTATAAGAGTTCGCACGGCTTAGTCAACTATGCTAGAGCCCATAATAGCTTGTGGCTGCACACAGAAGTTTCTAGCATGAATAATCTTATGATCCCTTTGAGCCTGGGTGGCGGACCGTAGGATGATCACACGGTATATCCCCGGGATCTCCTAGGACAACACTGGTATATCCCAGGTGTCCGGGAAAGTCCACTGGTATATCCCCAGGGTGCCCCTAGCAATCCACCCAGATGTGTATTCAAGTTGCCACCTTAAGTTGAACCATTAAATAACAATCTCACATCTGTCATGGATTTCACTCATACCCAAACCACGTCTACGAGCATAGCATAGCAATATAAGCAACACGTAGAAGTAACTCCCAAGGGTTTGATAGTAACAGGGCAATAGGTTCCTACCTCCTCAACTACTTCCCAATCCCACAATTTAATTAGGTCCTAATCATGCAATGTTTGAGGTTTGATCTAATGCAATGAAAACTGGGTATGAAGGGGATATGATCAAAGTGTGAACTTGCCTTGCTGATGATCCGCGAAACCTAACGATTCGAAGTAACAGGCGGCGCACTCCGGGTATTCTATCGCAGACAAACAAACAAGCATACAATAAGTACTCATCTAATGCACAGGTAAAACACAAATAAGAGATCTAACCAGAAGGTTCAACTTAAGAACTCCGGTTGGCAAAAAGAATCAAATCGAACGAAGCAACGAAAGTCAAACTACGAAAGAAAACAACTTCATTCTAGTAATCTGGATCTAGGGCAAATTTTACAGTAGCAAAATCTTGTTTAAGTTGGTTAAACGGATAAAGGGTTTTGAGACAAATCCCTAGGCGCTTGAATCACCCGATTCCGATAAACGAGCGAAAAGTTAAACTAAAACGAAAATCGGATCAGGAATCGAGATCAGAAAAATCACGGATTTAATCCGAGAAAAAGAAAAACGACGAACACCGATTTTTTTCAGCACGGAAAACGAGGCGCAACGAACCTCGGGCGGCGGGATCGTCGGCGGCGGTGGCGGGATCGTCGGCGGCGGCGGCGGCGGCTCCGGCGGCGGGCACGGATCGAGGCGGGGCTGATGGGTTGGGGCGGCTCGGGGCGGCGCTATTTAAAGGCTGCCCCCGGGTGGTGTCCCGCTCGGGTACGGCCCGAAGTCGGTTCGTTTTTTTTAATTATTCCGCTCGTAAGAAAAATAAAAATAAATACTAAACGGACCTCAAAAATTCCGAAATAAATTTTCACGGGCTTCTAAAATCAAGCCGCACAAGGTGAACATTTATTTGGGCCCTAAATGCAATTTTGGAAAATGCGCATTTTTCCTAAATTCAAATAAAACACCGAAAAACTCCAAAATAAAAATCTTATTTGATTTTTTTATTAAATCCTCAATATTTCCTTATTTTGGGAAAGTCATTTTATTCCCTCTCTCATATTTCTATAATAGAAATAATTGATGATAAAATAAATAAAATCAAATGATCATATTCTCAACATTTGAGAAAACTCAAATAAGAAAATAACGAAATCCCCAACTCTCTCCGTGGGTCATTGAGTTGCGTAAAGATTCAGAATTGGAAATATTTTGCAAATGAAATTCAAATATTTTCAACACCCCATGTCATTTAAATAAATGGAAGAAGTCATGCCATCTTCTCTCCAGGGTTTTGTGATGAAAATAATTTGAACTCTCGGGGATCAAAAGAAAAAGGTGAAAGTTTGGGAAAATCCTTTTATTCCCTCTCATTTAACTTTCAAAAAGTTTCGAATTTCACTCACTTTCAGACCAATCAATCAAATCTATCTATTTGTTTATAACATTCCAAAATTTAGAATTTTGGGATGTTACAAAACCAAAGCCTCCCCTCCCCTCCTTCGGACACCAATGGAGCCACCGCACGCCGGCGAGGCTCCTCCGCCCTTTACCTCCTCCTCTAGCACCCCGCAACCCCAAAACCCCTCTCACCCGACGCCACCGTCCACCGCGGGCAAAGCCCTGCTCCCATCCAGTGACGCAGGCACCCATGGTGGGGTCTCCCTGGCTCGTCTCTCTCTGCTGAGCACGCCAGTGGGCGGAGCATCGCCGGAGACGCCCTATAGCGCTGGCGGCCTGCGTCGAATGCCTCCTCTGTCTCCCTTCGCGCCCGCGCGGGAGGTTGAGGACGAACCTGCAGGCGGGCCCCGGTCATCTGTGGCCTAGCCAGCGGGCGACGCTGGCAAGTGGAGGCGGGTTCACCCTCTCCCGCTTTCCCGCAGTGAAGGCGCACTCCGCCTGGGCGTCTTCGACGTCGCCCAACCCGCGCGCGGCCGAGCAGCTGGGCCGGCCTGCTGCTAACTCCCGCCTGGCGTGCAAGATAAGGTTAAAACCCATTTCCTTTTCCTTTTTCTTTTTCAAGTAAGCTACTAAACTCCAAAAACAAATCAAATAAAGTCCAAATTGGGTGATTCCCATTTCTAGTGACTCCATAAACCATGTTCTACCTCATGGTGCATCATGCACATTTTTCCAGAGCACTTTCCTTCACACTTATTTAGTGAATCCCAATTTTCTTAATTCTGTGATAACCTTTAGAAAATCACATAAAGCTCATTTTTTCCAAATGACATGGATTAAAATTACTAGATTCTTCTAAGTTCATAACTTAGTTTATCAACATTTTCTCAATACTTTCTGTGCCACACAAAGTAATGAACCATTTCTTCATATTTGTCAAATTTGCAAATTCATAGGAAAATCATTTAAACTCCAAATCCAGTGAAACCAACTCCTAGATTCTTCTAAAATCATTCTTTGTTCAATGGGTGCCCTTGCTCATTTTTCAAAATAATGATTCTGTACACTTCTAGCAAATCTACAAATCCCTTGATTCCATCATATTGAAATGTTCAGAAATATCAACTGACCCAATCCCAATGAAACCACTCTAGTTATTTTTCATATAACTAGAGATGTCCTAGAAAAGTCAAATTAATATTTTTAGAGCACTTTTATTTTCTGCCTTGTTGTGTTGCTTACTATGATTGTTTCCGACATTAGTTGACAAAGTAGACGAAATACTCGGAGATGAACCAGAAGACTTGAAGACTCTGAAGAACCAGGCAAGCAGCCCTTTGACCATGTCTAAGAAACCCTATTTATGCATGTCATATGGCACTTTTACTGCTTGCATCGAAGTCATGATAATGTGGTGACCACTTGAGGTGGTATGCCTCCGCTGATTTTCTTGTTGACACTTGCATGATGCATGACACTACCTTTCTATGAGGGTTATGCCGGTGGGAGTAGATAGGATGCTAAAGTAGTTGCTACGCAAAAAGGGACGGGAATATAAATGGTGATGGAGACAAAGTATTTCCAAAAGACTTTTCGAAAACCCCATCGGGTGCCACTTATGCCCGAGGGAGATGATGAGTTGCGTAGCCACTTGATGACGAAGTGGTGTACCGAGGCAAGTGTGTGTGTTGTTTTCAAAAACGGATTGGTTTAAGTTGCGACCGTTATTCCAACCTTACATGCGCAACCACTCTACCCTTGTATGGGAAAGGGCATTATTGATTACCTAGGCCGATACTAGCTTGGAGCCCGCATTACTAGTGACGAGAGAGTTGTTGTTGCGTGGCCATGACTGTTTTTATAGGGCACCGAACACACCGTTGGTACACCGTGCTTGTGGTATGTGATGAATATGGGAGTGTGGCTCCAAATTCTTAAGATGAGAAATGTTGGGAACGAGGGTTGCTACCAATCGAGTGGACTCTATGTTAGTATCGTCCAGGGGAAGGTAATGATCGGGTGCTTACCCAGGGTACTTGAGGTACCGCGGGTCGTGGATGACACGGAAATTCCTCGGATCTTGTGGGTAAAGTGTGCAACCTCTGCAGAGTGTAAAACTATTCAAATAGCCGTGTCCACGGTCAAGGACAGTTGGGTAACCGCTCTTGGGCTACACCCACTTGTTTACAAACCGGCCAGTGTGTGTGGGAAGAACTACTTGGGTCAAGTCAGAGGACTTCACATGGATGAGTTGGGTTGGAGCCCACTCCCTTTATGTTGATATCTGTAACCAGTTCCTAAGGTTACTTGAATTCATATGATGCATGTTTTACCAGTTGTTGAACATGTCATAACACAACAAAATTAGCTTTCTGCAAAAATTTACCTATGTCATGCATTGTTATATCTTGAGCCAAAACATGGGTTTCTTGTGAGTACATTCAAAGTACTCATTGGCCTACCACTCGCTATTTTATTGGCCAGGAATGAAAGAACAGGATATGATGAAGAATACTTCGCTGATGAACACACGAGCTAGGACGCTTCCCAGTCAGAATGCCTGTAGGGTTAAGGCAGATGGCATGGGTCCAAGTTGTTGACGAAGACTTACGCTGCGAAGTTATACTCAAGACTCGACCATAACGGTCATAATTTATGTAAGACGGTATGTATGTATGTAAGACTCTTGTTATTCAGCTTCTCTGTGTTCAGTGAGCATTGATCCCTGGGATCATTGTACCCGTGCATTCGGTGATCACGACTTATGAGTCAGGGTCCCCACAGAGCTGGTATCAGAGCCATCCTAACTGCAGGAAGCCATAGTTAGCATGGTCGTTAGTTAGGTTAAAACTATTTTCAAAACTATTACTAACTTTGAAAAATTATCTACACTTCTCTTCCCTTCTGAGTTTTTCAAAAACTAAGATATATTTTCCTTATTGATCTCTTCCCCTTCAAAACTTTTGCAAATGGTCGCTAGTACCTTTAAGCCCCTGACCACTAGATTCCCTGTAATCCTCATGGGTAACCGCAAAGAAGACGTCTTGCCAGACATTCACCCGCACCTTCTGAACACAAACTTGGCGACACCATGACAAGATGGAAAATGCCTTCTCAATGAATGAGGAAACCAAGACTCAGAAGATGGTGACACCTTTGAGTTTGCCCCAGGATGATGCAACCTGGTCCTATGATGATCAGGGTGTAAGATATGCAGGATCATGATATACATCGCTAATAGAGCAATCATGTCCTTACCGTTGTTGTATCGGCAACCACCGGTGGATGAGAACCTCGCCATTTGGTCTGCCTTACTATAGTGAGGAGGAAAACGGTTCCCCTCATCCCCCTCTCTTGGTGTAGATGTTGTCATCACCGTAACCAACATGTTGGACCTCTACTATGCCTTGTTAATGTCATTGCATAAAGGATAACCTACTTGGTACCATCGATGCCTTAGAAGACAAAAAAGGATCATTATGATTAAGAAGACAACAGAAGACCGAGTCAATGCCTGCTACGAGGAGCCACCTTCACCCCATCACTTCAACAGGCGAGAAGTTGTTGAAGAATCTTCAGGATCAACCCGGATTGTTTCATTGAACAACTACAAGAGACGTAGCAACACCTGAGGAAAACCCAGAAGACTGAACGAGGCACGGAGCAAAGCACGACTACTGAATCCGAGAACCCATAGGGTAGGATGAGTCGTGTACCCCCTATGCACAGTCGAGTCCGTATGATGGTTCGAATTGAACCATGATTGTGTGTTTCTTGTTTTTATTTGTTTGTGTTTTGATATAGGTCGCACTTTTGCCCTAGACAACAAGTACGCGACTATATCACCTTCCTTACCTTGTGATGTAGGGTAGAGACCCTAATCGCCTGATCTTTCACGAAAGGAGCGGATCCCGCGGAAATCACGAAGAACACGGGGAAGAATGGAGAGAAAACACAATAAGAAACACGAGAGGAATCACTAAACCGACACGAATAAGTCACACATGGGCTAGATCCTCGAGTACATAAAGGAGAGATACACGATCCACGGACAACTAGGGATGATACAGGGTAACCGGTCTTCTCCGTGAGGAGGTCTTGATGTTCTTCCCAAAAGAGGGGTCTTGAATCCGCTTGGGGGATCTTCTCCGGTGGAGGCCCGAATCTCCGTAGAGAAGACTACCAAGTGGATGAGAAAAGCTCTCTCACAAACATGAGCTAAACATTTTCTAACCCTAGAAATGGGGAGTAGAAGTTCTATTTATGGCCCAAGGGGCGAATGGGTAAGTGAGGGGGCGAAACAGTTACACATGCCTCGGCCCAAGTCACGCACGTAGGCGCTGGTCAGATGATCCGGGAGTTGGTCCGGATGATCCGGGCTTCGGGGGTCCGGATGATCCGGGTCGGCGTCCGGATCGTCCGGCTGTGTTGGAGCAGCTGCGGGAGGGCCGGATATCTGGGACCTGGTCCGGACGACCGGGTGTGGCCGGATGATCCGGGCCTGGGTCCGGATCACCCATCTCCGAGATGCGGATCGTCCGGGTCGGGGTCCGGATCATCCGGGCTAAGGCGGGATCATCCGGACGACGGTCCGGATCGTCCGGGCTTCTGCTGACTTAGCCCTTTTTCTTCTTCGTCTTCACGTCCATCTTCCTCTTCGGATTCTCCTCGCTCCTTGGCGTCTCCATGGCTAACTCCTTGATACCTGAATATGCACAATGTCTCCGTTTGAGGTAGTAGCCATTTCTCATGGTCATCAAAGTGGAATTGTGAGAGTAGACATGTCACCTCGGTCTCCAGAGCTCTTGCACGTGATCGAGTCATGGGTCCATTGGGCAGTTAATGAGACGATGGTAGGTCCATGGGGGTGACCTTGGGATGCTCCGCATCATCTCCCCTCCCTTGGGAAAGATCCGACCTCGGATCGAAGTCCTCATCACCATGGTACAGGGACAGATCTTTGACATTGAAGATGTCGCTCGCGGAGTACTTGTCACGCGGGATGTCGATCTTGGATGCGTTGTTGTTGTAGCGGGCAAGCACCTTGAATGGTCCATCGGCTCATGGTAGAAGCTTGGACTTGCGTTCGTTGGGGAAGCGTTCCTTGTGAAGGTGTAGCCACACAAGATCTCCAATGTTGAATATCATGTGATGCTTGTTGACGTTGAGCTTGGTCGCGAGTCGTTGTACTTGGAGCTCAATGGTGTGCCTTGTACCTTCATGCATCTTCTTGAGGTGGTTGACTCAGGCACTCGCGTCCATATTTATGCGCTCGTGTAGTGGTAGAGGTAGAATGTCCAATGGGTACAACGGGTTGAAGCCGTAGACAACCTCGAAGGGGGACTTGCCGGTAGTCGAATGTCTTGCGCGGTTGTAGGTGTACTTGGCGATGGGTAGGCACCCTTCCCACTCCTTGATGTTCTTCTTGATTAGCACGCGAACAAGGGTGGAGAGCGTATGGTTTGTCACCTCCGTTTGGCCGTCGGTTTGTGGATGATATGCCGTGGAGAATAGTAGCTTGATTCCGAGCTTCGCGCATAAGGTCTTCCAAAAGTCACTCAAGAACTTGACGTCGCGGTGCGAGATGATAGTCTTTGGCACACCATGTAGACGCAATATTTCCCTACAAAACAGATTAGCAACATGTGAAGCATCATCTATCTTGTTACAAGGAATCAAATGTGCCATTTTTGAGAAACGGTCCACAACGACAAATATGGAATCTTTCCCATTTTGAGTCCTAGGCAAACCAAGTACAAAGTCCATGCTAAAGTCTTCCCATGGTTGGTATGGAATTGGTAGAGGCATATAGAGGCCATGATATTGAGCTTTGGACTTAGCTTTGCGACATTTCGAACATCGGTTGGTGAAACGATTGACGTCCCGAAAAATATTGGGCCAAAAGTAGTTCTTCGAGAGCGTGGCGAATGTCTTGTCACATCCGAAATGTCCCATTAAGCCTCCTCCATGCGATTCCTACAAAAGCAACAAACGAAGAGACGACTCAGGGGATGCAAAGTTTGTTAGCTCTCATAAGATAGCCATCTTTGATGTAATAGCGTTCCCAAGATGTATGCGACAAACACTTGGCATAAGGAGTAGCAAAAGTTGCATCATGCTCATACAAGTCTTTGATATGCTCGAAGCCAATGACATCTAACTCAAGTTGCATGACAAGCATGCATCTGCGGGAAAGAGCATCCGCTATGATGTTTTCTTTACCCTTGATGTACTTGATGACATAAGGAAAAGACTCAATAAATTCACTCCATTTAGCATGACGCTTGTTCAACTTGGCTTGACCCTTAAGATACTTGAGGGTCTCATCATCGGTATGAATGATAAACTCATGGGGACGAAGGTAATGTTCCCATTCATGCAAAACGCGGACTAAAGTATATAGCTCTTTGTCATAGATGGGGTAATTGAGTTGCAATCCGGAAAGTTTCTCACTAAAGTAAGCTATGGGGCGCTTCTCTTGCGTTAACACACCCCCTATGCCATTACCACTAGCATCATAATGAATCTCAAAAGGTTTGTCAAAGTTGGGTAAGGCAAGCACGGGAGCATGAGTAAGCAAGTTCTTAAGCTCATTGAAAGCGGTATCCTGGGATGGTCCCCAAACAAAAGGCACATTCTTCTTGCTCAAAGCATGCAAAGGCGAAGCAATGGTGCTAAAATCCTTCAGAAAGCGATGATAGAAACCCGCAAGGCCAAGGAAACTACACCCTTGATGCAAGTTTGTTGCTTGCGGCCAAGTATTAATAGCATTGATCTTGGATTCATCAACATGAACACCCTTAGAAGAAACAACAAAACCCAAGAAAACGAGCTGATCAACACCAAAAAGGCATTTCTCCATATTAGCATAGAGGTGCTCTTTTCTAAGAGTTTGCAAAACGGTTCGGACATGGGTGACATGCTCTTTGATAGATTTGCTAAACACAAGAATGTCATCGAAGTAAACCACGAAAAATATACCAATGTAAGGGCGAAAGACATGATTCATAAGGCGCATAAAAGTGCCTGGTGCTTCCGACAGACCCATAGGCATCACTAACCACTCATACAAACCAAACATGGTTTTGAAGGCAGTTTTCCATTCATCACCCTCTTGTATGCGGATTTGATTGTAACCACTCTTAAGATCAATTTTGGAAAATATAGTGGCACAGCTAAGTTCATCTAGCATATCATCTAGGCGTGGAATGGGATATCTATAGAGAACGGTGATAGCATTGATAGATCTACAAGCGGAGCACGTGCGAAAGCTACTGTCATGTTTTGGCACAAGAATGACCGGTACGGCACAAGGGCTCAAACTTTCACGCACATATCATCTTTGGTTTCTTCGGCGTTGACGCGGTAGGGAGCTTTGTTCGGAAGAAGTGCTCCGGGGATGAGGTCGATGCGGTGCTCAATGCCTCGTAGTGGAGGTAGTCCTGGAGGTAGCTCATCGGGGAAAACATCTTGGAATTCCTGCAATAAAGAAGATAACACCAAGGGTAGATTGTGAGAGGTGTTAGTTTGTGGTGCCTTGTCCTTGCACAATAGGACATAGTGTAGGACACTCGATGGGTTCTCACACATTTCCCTCATCTCATGTTTGGTGGAAAATAGAACTAAGTTTTTCTTGTAGCTCATCATGGAGGCACTCAATTTGGGCTTGTGGCGCTCACTCTCTTTTTGGTGGCTCACTCTCTCACTATTCTCACCATGATGGATGGCTTGCTTGTCGGTGATCACTTGGCTTGGAGACATAGGTCATAGCACAAACTCCTTTTCTTTCATCTTGAAGCTATAGTGGTTTGTACGCCCATTGTGGACGACTCCTCTATCGAATTGCCATGGCCGTCCAAGGAGAAGATGACAAACGGTCATTGGAATGACGTCGCACTCCAAGGTGTCTTCGTAGGCGCCGATTTTGAAGGAGACTTGTACTCGGTGCTCGACTTGGATGGTGCCGGACTCACTAAGCCATTGCACTTTGTATGGATGTGGATGCTTCGTCTTGGGCAATTGGAGCTTGGAGCAAAGTTCTTCACTTGCGAGATTATGACAACTTCCTCCATCGATGATAACCTTGACGGATCGTCCATTGATGCTGGCCTTGATGTGGAATATGTTGCATGTTTGGTCTTCTACTTGGTGATGTTGGAGGGTCAAGACTTTCGAGACAACAAGTGCGGGACTTCAGTCTTCATTGCAAAAGACTTGTTCTTCTTCATTGTTCACTTGGTGGTGCATGGCGACTTGCTCAAGGGCTTCCATTTCTCCTTCACTCATGGAGTCATAAGTGCCATCATCATTGAAGACCATTGTTCGCTTGTTGGTGCACTCATAGGACTTGTGGCCTCGGCCGCTGCAAGTGAAACACTTGAAGGAACTGGTCTTGATGGTCTCATTAGTTGGGGTTGAGGATGATGAAGCTCTCGTCTTGAAGCTACTCATACTAGGATGTCTTGTAGTTGACAAAGCTTTCTTGGAAGTCAACTTGTCGAAGTTGATTGAAGAAGGCTTTGTAGTCGGTGTTGGAGTCGTTGAAGCTTGGTTGTTGGTGAAGCCGTAGGACTTGGATGAGAACTTGGCATACTTGAAATCATCTTGCACTTGGCATTCCGCTTTGCTAGCTTGGTGCACTAGCTCGATGAGATTTGAGTATGGTTGGAAGTCGGCGATCTTCTTGATGGGATGATTGAGTCCATTCAAGAAGCGTGCCATTGTTTGCTCATCATCTTCCATGACATTGGCTCTTATCATTACAATCTCCATCTCCTTGTATTATTCTTCAATGCTCTTGGTTCCTTGCTTGAGTTGTTGGAGTTTCTTGAAGAGGTCGCGGTTGTAGTAGGTAGGTACGAAGCGTGCTCTCATGACATCCTTCATTTGTGCCCAAGTAGTGATGGGTGGTTCACCTCTTGCCGCGTGGCGCTCAATGACTTGTTACCACCAAATGAGCTCATAGTCTTGGAACTCAAGGGATGCCCTTGCGATCTTCTTCTCTTCTTCATAATTGTTCAAATGGAAGATCTTGTCAACTTTCAATGCCCATGAAAGGTACTCTTCGGGATCGTTGCTTCCGTTGAACTTGGGCATGGTGAACTTGAGCTTGAAGTAACGTTGCTCTTCATTGTGTTGGGGTCGGGGATGATGACGCCCATGTTGTAGAGGATTGTTCAACTCATGGTGCGCTTGTCGCAGAGGATTCCCATTGTCTTCATGCTCTCGATGAACTTGATGGTCTTGGCGAGCTTGTGGAGGAGCTTGTCGAGCTCGAGGAGGAACTTGACGATACACGCGAGCTTGAAATCGTCGTTCTTGAATTTCTTCACGAAGTGCTTCCTCTTGTTCATGGGCTTGTCGGCTTCGGTCGGCAACGGCTCGACTCGAATCACGTAGAGCTCGTTGGCCTCAAGTGCTTGAGCATCACGGAGTTGTTGTTCTTGACGTTGAGCCTCGGCATCTTGTGCATTTTGGTGTAGACGCGCGCGTTCTTCCTCTTCATGTTGGCATTGTCGTTGTCGTTCTCGTGCTAGCGCAAAGGCTTCTTGGGTTTGACGTCGTCGGTGCTCTTGCGAGTCGATGTCGCGTAGAGGATTGAGGTTTGCTTGATGCTCGTTGCACGCGGCACGTCGAAGAGTGTTCGAAGACGGTGTACTTGAGCCGGAGAGGGTAAAGTTGGAGTGGCGACTTGAACGACTCCTTCTTGAAGTGGAAGAAGAGCGGTGGAGAAATAAAGCGTGAATATTGTCCATCCTTGTGTCATTCTCTTGCTTGTGATGATCGAGCTTGTGGTCGAAGTAGTCCCTTGTACGTTGCTCGGAGAGTCGCAAGTCGCTGGCGAGGTTGTCAATGCGGTCACTCATGGCTTGTTGTTCTTGATGCAAAGCACGTTGTGCACCAAAGAGGTGGCTTTTGGTGACGAAGGAGTTCATGTCATCGTCTTGCTCCTTGAAGAGTGGGTTGGTAGAAGTACTTGGCCTATCCATCATTCCAAGACAATTGTGAGTGGTAGAAAGAGAAGAACGAATACAAAATGTACGTTGACCAAAGTTGAAAGTGGATCGATTATCACTCCAATTTAGTACAAGGGAATAGGCCAATTGGTACGAATTCTCGTCGGTTTCTCACACCTACACAAGTAAAAGCTTACGGTGGAGCTTGGTTAGGATGGTTGCACAATTTTTGATGTGAATGTAAGCAAGATTCAATAATGTTGGAGAAGATTCACGACTTGTAAATGCAACAAGTAGACCAATAGCAAGATGTGGTACACGGCAACACAATGCACGGAAAGATAAATGGGGTCGTGCAACCAAGGGTGAGCCAAAATGTGGAATCCACAAAAATTCTCTTGTTGCACAACACTAGAGAGACGCTAGCATGATTGCACAATAGGCGGATACGAACTTGTGCACAGCCAACTAAGCAAAAATGCAACGACTTCTATCCCAAGTACGATGTTCCGGAGATATGATCCAAGATGATCGAGTATGACAATCTTAATGTTGTATGATGCTATGGTTCTTGCTTATAAGATCTTTGCTTATCTTTTCTCTTTGCTTAAAAGCTTGTTTGGCTCTTTGATGTGTGAGCTCTTTTCTCATGTGATGCTTCACGGACCAATATAGCAATTGTGTATGCGATGACAACTTTGTGACACAAGAGATGATTCCAAGATATGCAACACGATGATAGTATGTATGCTATGGGATGGATGATCACTAATGTGCACAAGTCATGTTGCCGGCAATACTCAAATGCTAGTCTCGATGGGTAAGCTATGCAAAAGTAAGGCTATGGGGTTATCAATCCAAATGGAAAAGAATATGGTGATATCACAATACCAAGATGATAGCAATGGGAAATTGATACCACAAGTGTGTAGTCACTCATAGTAATCCTTGGTGAAAATGAGCGGTGGTGACGTTGATGTCGAACCATCCCTAGGTAGCTGAAACACGAAAGGAAATGGTGTGCCACAACTCAAATTCTCAAACCAAGTGTGACAAAAGCGTCGAAGTAGGTAGCGGCCAAGTGGTGGTGTGGGTTGGGGTATTGGAAAGGTTTTCGTAGGGGTTTGCGGAAGGTAGGAGGTGGTGATCTACGTGGGTATGCGGAGGCGTAGGCGGCAGTGGCAAAAACTGCAGGAAATGCATTTTGGTCAGAGGAAGCCGGATGATCCGGGCCAGGAGCCGGATGATCCGGGTGGTCCGGATGATCCGGGCGACCGGCCGGATGTTCCGGGCGGGTCAACTCGCTCGGGGATGGCCTGGGATGATCTCGAAAACAGCCACAACTTCGGGGATTTCGCGGATTTAGGAGGGATTTCGAGGTGGGGATGGTGGGGGAAAGCTAGATCCACTCGCAACACAACAAACTCACGGTTCAAAACCAACAAAACATCATCAAAACTCACAAATCACAAGAAAATTTTTTGGGCTATTTTTGTGGGTATTTTCGGATTAGGACGAAAAACAACAAAATCAAGCTAGAAAACGAAGAGGAGAGGCTCCAAAATCGTGATCAACCTTGCTCATGATACCAAGATGATGTAGGTTAGAGACCCTAATCGCCCGATCTTTCACGAAAGGAGCGGATTCCGCAGAAATCACGAAGAACACGGGGAAGAACGGAGAGAAAACACAATAAGAAACACGAGAGGAATCACTAAACCGACACGAATAAGTCACACATGGGCTAGATCCTCGAGTACATCAAGGAAAGATACACAATCCACAGACAACTAGGGACGATACATGGTAATCGGTCTTCTCCGTGAGGATGTCTTGATGTTCTTCCCTAATGAGGGGTCTTGAATCCGCTTGGGGGATCTTCTCCGGTGGAGGCTCGAATCTCCATAGAGAATACTACCAAGTGGATGAGCAAAGCTCTCTCACAAACATTAGCTAAACATTTGCTAACCCTAAAAATTGGGAGTAGAAGGTCTATTTATGGCCCAAGGGGCGAATGGGTATGTGAGGGGGTGAAATGGGTACACGGGCCTCGGCCCAAGTCACGCACGCAGGCGGTGGCCGAATGATCCGGGCTTTGGGGGTCCGCATGATCCGGGTCGGCGTCCGGATCATCCGACTGTGTTGGAGCAGCTGCAGGAGGGCCGGATGTCCGGGACCTCGACCTGACATCCGGGTGTGGCCGGATGATCCGGGCCCGAGTCCGGATGACCCATCTCCTAGATGTCATCTCGGGTGTTGCTGGGCACATTACCCGGATCGTCCGGGCTGGGGTCCGGATCATCTGGGCTGAGGCTGGATCGTCCGGACGGCGGTCCGGATCGTCCGGGCTTCTGCTAACTTAGCCCTTTTTCTTCTCCGTCTTCACGTCCATCTTCCTCTTCGGATTCTCCTCGCGCCTTGGTGTCTCCATGGCTAACTCCTTGATACTGAATATGCACAATGTCTCCGTTTGAGGTAGTAGCCATGCCTCACCTCGGTCTCCAGAGCTCTTGCACGTGATCGAGTCATGGGTCCACTAGGCACTTGATGAGACGATGGTAGGTCCATGGGGGTGACCTTGGGATGCTCCGCATCACCTTGTTTCTTTGGTTTGGCCCATTTTCCACCTGTTTGTTTGCACTTGCACTATAGATCCCCCTTTTGGCATTCCCCTCCTCTATGCTATTTCCCTCTCATCTCTTTCCTCAACTGAAGATCGGCAAGACAAGATACACCAAGGATTCTACCACGGCAACCTACTAGCAATGAAGACTTTTTGCTATCGCCTCCTCGACCAGGTGCAACCCTATAGAGTTATGTTTAACCCTCCAGACTAGAATCCCATCCCTAGACCCTTCGAGACTTCATGAGATACCCTAGCTCGAATTCTTGACCGTGTGCTTATCCTACAAATTGCAAGGGAACTAGTGAAGCCTCAGTAACCCTTTCTTCCCACCGGGTTCATTATGGAACTAGTGGACATAGTGAACAAGCACATTATCATCCTAATATAGCACCAGAACTGACGATGCCATAGGGAAGACCAGTTGGAGGATATAGGAATAGAGTATAAATGAGTTGATGAGTTTATATCAATGACTGAGGAATTATATGAGACTATTTGGTGGATTATGAGGCTTTCATGTTGGTAGATGAACTTGGTGGGGTCATGATTATAGAGTAGTATAGCTTTCATTACCCCTGGATAAATTGGATTTAGTGGGACAATCAAGATCGCAAGCTGAGTTCTTGGAAGTATGAGGATTTGACTTAGCCAGGGGATATTGAAAGGATATAGTTGATATTACAATAATGACACGGGGGAAAGTGTAGAAATTCTCATTGGACAAGAGATTTGGATTTAAGTAGGTGATTCTAGTTGAGTATAGGTGGTCAGTAAGTCTACATGGTTCGGAGTGAATTGGATTTAGATTGATAATCTCGATCATGATACCATGTTTCTCGGTGGACGGTAGACTAGGAGATTGGATTAATTGTCGAAATTGATTTAGGATTCTATATAAGCTTGACCTTCGAGTTTATCAGATCATAATAACGGGAATTGGTGGACTGACTAAAGTAAGGTATCCCTTTCAAGTATTTGGGGACTACAGGACATTAGAAGATTCGTGTGAGACACCATAGACTTTGGATTTGTAGAATTAATGGATTACGTAGTGACTGATGGAAGTTAATGGGCTGTTGGAATTGATTCACGGGAAGGAAACAAGATCTTGGAGTGGCATACGACGTGTTTCCTTAGGATAGAGATGCACTATCTTGGACCTTGGAAGAATAGGCTGAGCACTTGGAATATCATGTTTAATTCAAGCTTGGAAGCTTGTATGATCTACCCATGGATTTTTAGGGGTAGCCATACACATGAGTTTGGGGATCGTAGACATACATGATTTTGTTAGACCTCCTCTTGGGGAGTCATGATAATGTGAATAGCATGTGTGATGATTGGAGTTGACCTATATGGGATGATTCTTTCAGTAATATGATGTGATTACTTTGGAAGACTAGCTAGGACAGTTGGCATCTCAAATCTGTGCTCAAGGATAAGGTGATAAACGTTCACTCGCACCCTAGAATCCTTGAAACCCTTGAGACCTACCAAGCCAAAACATGGTTGGATCATGAACTTGGGCTTTGGCCCCAGGTCAAGAAGACCCTGACCTATACTCAACCATGACCACCACCAATACCCCAACCTATACCCTACGTAACCCGTGGGCAAGTCTTCACGGAGTACTCGAACAAGCTGGTTCTCATCGTTATTTGGTGATATACTTGTCTACCCGAAGATGGAAGAAGAGTCATTCAGCTGGTTAGGGAACATTTGAAGACCGCCATGTCAAGATGAAGAACTATAACAACCACTGTCAGTGTCAAAACCGGCGGATCTCAGGTAGGGGGTCCTGAACTGTGCGTCTAGGCCGGATGGTAACAGGAGGCAGGGAACATGATGTTTTACCCAGGTTCGGGCCCTCTTGATGGAGGTAAAACCCTACGTCCTGCTTGATTAATATTGATGATATGGGTAGTACAAGAGTAGATCTACCACGAGATCAAGGAGGCTAAACCCTCGAAGCTAGCCTATGGTATGATTGGTGTGTATGGAGTTGATTGCCTACGGACTACAACCCTCCGGTTTATATAGACACCGAGTAGGGTTAGGGTTACATAGAGTCGGTTACAATGGTAGGAGATCTTGAATATCCGCATCGCCAAGCTTGCCTTCTACGCCAAGGAAAGTCCCATCCGGACACGGGACAAAGTCTTCAATCTTGTATCTTCATAGTCCAGGAGTCCGGCTGAAGGTATAGTCCGGCTACCCGAACACCCCCTAATCCAGGACTCCCTCAACCGCCTTCGTCAAGAAGTAAACTTCCATGTCGAAGACCATGTGTATCTGCAAGACAGTTCTCTCAATGGAACAAATCATTTCCATGTCGAAGGGAAGATCACGCCAAGATTTATCGACCCCCTTTTTAGGTCACTACAAGACGAAGAGAAGGCAGTTGCCAGATGGAGTTGCCACCTGAGTTACCCAATATGCACAACATTATCCACCACAACACAACTTCAAGAGTGTTTCCAACTTCCTAACTAGCCCGACCTCAACCAGGACATCGTTCACCAAGCCATCGACCCCTGGCCCAACCTGACTTACGCAAGAGACCCATTAGCAACCTGGATCAAGCAAAACGTCATACAGAAAGCCACATCCTCAAGTACTTCAAGGGTCAATGGAGCACCACGCGGAAGCATAAGCAGTATGAGAACGTGAAGATTACCCTGGATCCAAGTTTCCGTATTCCTTTCCGCGCCTAGTTTGGGAATCTCGGGGACGAGATTCTTGTAAGGGGGGTAGGTCTGTCACACCCTAATTTTCATGCCACAACACTTAAGCTAATAAATCATGATAAAATGTGGGTTGTCAAAAACGTTTGAGTGTTTATGTCTTTGCTTGATTTGATTTTTGTGTGTTGGTTGCAAGTGCTCTCAAAATCAAATAAATTCTCCAACTCTTATACTCCTTCTCCTTGATCCAAAACCTTGCCCAATGATCATGCCATGTGTGTAGCACATAAAAACAATTTCTGGAAAAAATATTTTGGCGAAAAGAATTCTCTCAATTAGGTTTTCCAAAAACCCCTGAATTGAGACTTGAACTAGAAGTACTTAATTAAGGGTGTGAAAAATCATTCAAAAAGTATATTTGAAACCTATTAGGTATAGGGCTCCCATAAACCACAAAAACATAATTTTAAATGTTATTTTACTATTTTATTTAAAGGCTTTTTCTTAAGGCCAAAAATGGTCTTTAATAGGTTAAAATTATTTTAATGTTTATAAAATATTTCAGAAAATTTAGGGAATCTCAGTGGACATATATTGTCCATATATAAGAGTTTCAACACATGGCCATGTTCAAATTATTGGTCAAATCCCTCAAAAACTATTTCTGGACATTTCAATCTTTTGAAATGTTTACAAAGGAAATGTTATCCATTAAATACAGGAAAATTCCGTCATGTCCAAAATGACCTACTTGAGGATCCTAGAAAGTCTCATGCCATGGAGAACAATATAGCTCCACCAAACCCTCTCAAAACCATTTCTGTCCTTTTTCAAGTTTGAACAACTTTGCACTGCTAAACATGTGCAAATGCTCTCAAACATGGTGCACATGCTCAAGTGGTGTAATAATGCAACTAGATCAAATGGCACAAGTTGGAGAGAAGGATATCATGATCAAAGTGTTCTAAAACCCTTTTTGTCCAGAACCAAAATTGAACAACTCTTCATTGCCAAGTGTGTCCTTGTGATCTGAATTTTTGTGGACATGTTCAAGTCCTTAAATGATGGCACTACACCAAGTGGTGCATCAAGGAGAATATATTTGCATGACTAAATCTTGGTAAAGCCATTTCTGTTGATTTCTAGGGTTTACCAAAGTTACATTGACTACTTTGCCCAAATGAGCTCAAACTTGGTGGAACACCTTATTTCTATGTGCCATTTCATCCTGTTAAGTTCCATGTCCAGTGAAATTAAATTTCTTCCCCAAACCTACATCAAATACCTTCTGGCAGAATTTCAAAATGCAAGTTTCAACCCCTTCCACTAATCTCTATGAGCTGAAGCTTTTCCCACGGCCTAACCCGCTCCTCCTCTACCTCCTACATGCCTTGCTCCCCAAGGAGAAATGATTAAGTGGGGCAGAGACCCATTTTTATTCTCTGGACATCATCATTCCCACTCTCTCTCAACCCCCTCTCTCCTATAGTGGATCCCCAGGGCATCCGTTGCCATTTCCACATTGTTTACTCCCCCTGCAGTCCCTAGACACAAGTGGATGCACGGAAAAGCCGTGGACGCCGGCCAAAGACGCGCTCTGGAGCATGTCATCATGCTCCTGACCATTGACGCCGCGTCCCCCGACCACCTCGAGCCCCCCCTCGCGCCAGTCGAGGTCCTCGACGTCCAACGACAGCCATGCAGGCCCCCTCCTTCCCCCTCTCTCACCCTCTGCCCGTGCCCAACGCTGCCCGGCTCGGCCGATGGGCGCACGAGCTCGGGACCCTCCTGGAGCATGCCCCGCTCCCCCTTTCCTTCTCACCCGACTTGGACCATGCCCACGAGCGCCGTAGACAACCCCGAGCCTCCTCCCGTGGCCACCGCGGCCATTTCCGCGGGTGATCGTAGGCCGCGTCCACGGTGAGCCGTGGCCTCACCATATAAGGTCGCCCCTGACCTTCCTCTGGAGCTCCTTTGCTCTCTCTCCCTCTCCCGTGCACCCCCTGGACCAACCTTCACCTCCTCTCGTGCCCTCCTACTCCCTCCATGGCCGGAGTGCCGCCTTCGGTCTCCGCCCAAATTCCTGCAAACCAAAGCCTCCCCTCCCCTCCTTTGTACACCAATGGATCTACCGCACTCCGGCGAGGCTCCTCCGCCCTTTACCTCCTCCTCTAGCGCCCCGCAACCCCAAAACCCCTCTCGCCTGACGCCACCGTCCAGCTCTGGCGAAGCCCTGCTCCCATCCGGTGATGTAGGCACCCGTGGTGGGGTCCACCTGGCTCGTCTCTCTCCACTGAGCACGCTGGTGGGGGAGCATCGCCGAAGACGCCCTGTAGCACCGGCGGCCGGCGTCGAACGCCTCCTCTGTCTCTGTTCGCGCCCGCGTGGGAGGTTGAGGACGAACCTGCAGGCGGGCCCCTCTCGTTTGTGGCCCAGCCAGCGGGCCATGCTGGCAAGTGGAGGCGGGATCACCCTCTCCTGCTTTCCCGCAGCGAAGGCGCACTCTGCCTAGGCGCCTTTGACGTCGCCCAGCCACCCGCGCGTGGCCGGTCAGCTGGGCCGGCCCGTTGCTAACTCCCGCCAGGCGCGTAAGATAAGGGTAAAACACATTTCCTTTTCCTTTTTCTTTTTCCAGTAAGCTTCTAAAATCCATAAACAAATCAAATAAAGTCCAAATTGGGTGATTCCAATTTCTAGTGACTCCATAAACCATGTTCTACCTCATGGTGCATCATGCACATTTTTTGAGAGCACTTTCCTTCACACTTATTTAGTGAATCCCAATTTTGTTAATTCTGTGATAACCTTTAGAAAATCATAGAAAGCTCATTTTTGATCCAAATGCCACGATTCAAATTCCTAGATGCTTCTAAGTTCATAACTTAGTTTATGAACATTTTTCTCAATACTTTCTGTGCCACACAAAATAATGAACCATTTCTTCATATTTGTCAACTTTGCAAATTCATAGGAAAATCATTTGAACTCCAAATACAGTGAAACCAACTCCTAGATCTTCTAAAATCATTCTTTGTTCAATGGGTGCCCTTGCTCATTTTTCAAAATAATGATTCTATACACTTCTTGCAAATCCACAAATCCCTTGATTCCATCATATTGAAATGTTCAAAAATATCTACTAACCCAATCCAAATGAAACCACTCTAGTTATTTTTCGTATAACCAAAGATGTCCTAGAAAAGTCAAATTAATATTTATAGAGCACTTCCATTTTCTGCCTTGTTGTGTTGCTTACTATGATTGTTTTCGACATTAGTTGACAAAGTAGACGAAATACTCGTAGATGAACCAGAAGACTTGAAGACTCTGAAGAACCAGGCAAGCAGCCCTTTGACATGTCTAAGAAACCCTTTTTATGCATGTCATATGGCACTTTTATTGCTTGCATCGAAGTCATGATAATGTGGTGACCACTTGAGGTGGTTTGCCTCCGCTGATTTTCTTGTTGACACTTGCATGATGCATGACCCTAACTTTCTATGAGGGTTATGCCAGTGGGAGTAGATAGTATGCTAAAGTAGTTGCTACGCAAAAAGGGACGGGAATATGCATGGTGATGGAGACAAAGTATTTCCAAAAGACTTTTCGAAAACCCCATCGGGTGCCACTTATGCCTGAGGGAGATGATGGGTTGGGTAGACACTTGATGACGAAGTGGTGTACAGAGGCAAGTGTGTGTGTTGTTTTCCAAAACGGATTGGTTTAAGTTGCGACCGTTATTCCAACCTTACATGCGCAACCACTCTACCCTTATATGGAAAAGGGCATTATTGATTACCTAGGCCGATACTAGCATGGAGCCCAGATTAGTGGTGACGAGAGAGTTGTTGTTGCGCTCTCTCGGGACGGGGTCGTGCTAGGTAGGGCGGCCATGACCATTTTTACAGGGCACCGGACACACCGTTGGTACCCCGTGCTTGTGGTATGAGATGAATATGGGAGCGTGGCTCCAAATTCTTAAGATGAGAAATGTTGGTCACGGGGGTTGCTACCAATCGAGTGGACTCTATGTTAGTATCGTCTAGGGGAAGGTAATGATCGGGTGCTTACCCTGGGTACTTGAGGTACAACGAGTCGTGGATGACATGGAAGTTCCCCGGATCTTGTGGGTAAAGTGTGCAACCTCTACAGAGTGTAAAACTATTCGAATAGCCATGTCCACGGTCATGGATAGTTGGGTCACCGCTCTTGGGCTACGTCCTCTTGATTACAAACCAGTGTGTGTGGGAAGAACTACTTGGGTCAAGTCAAAGGACTTTGACATGGATGAGTTGGGTTGGAGCCTACTCCCTTTATATTGATATCTGTAACCAGTTCCTAAGGTTACTTGAATACATATGATGCATGTTTTACTAGTTGTTGAACATGTCATAATACAACAAAATTAGCTTTCTGCAAAAATTTACCTATGTCATGCATTGTTGTATCTTGAGCCAAAACATGGGTTGCTTGCGAGTACATTCAAAGTACTCATTGGCTTGCCACTGGTTATTTTATTGGCCATGCATGAAAGAACAGGATATGATGAAGAATACTTCGGTGATGAATACGCGAGCTAGGACGCTTCCCAGTCAGAATGCCTGTAGGGTTAAGGCATATGGCATGGGTCCAAGTTATCGACGAAGACTTCCGCTGCGAAGTTATACTCAAGACTCGACCATAACGGTCATAATTTATGTAAGACGGTATGTATGTATGTAAGACTCTTGTTATTCATCTTTTGTGTGCTCACCGAGCATTAAATCTCTGGGATCACTGTACACGTGCATTCGGTGATCATGACTTATGAGTCGGGGTCCCCACAAAGGGACACCTCATGAGGTTCCTATGATGCAAGCCATGACGACTGGGCCAGGCGGCCGCAAGGCGGGTTCCAGTGCGCGCAGTGTCCTCGTTTCCTCTTTGGTGCTAAAGAGGCAAGCAGAGGCGAGGAGTCCCGCTGCATCAGGAAAAGGTTTCCATATCGGCGCAACAAGACCAAGACCAGTAGGACGGCAGGACGGAGGTCACCGTGGAGCCAAAGATGGCGTCACCACCAGAGCCTTTGGCAGGCGAAGACTACTTTTGTCAGGATAGCTTGTACTAGTTGTCCCCCTTCAAATTGGCCATTGTGGGATCCCTTCCCGCCTAATATTTGGGAAGAGGACCCGGGCCTCTATAAATAGGACTAGCCACCACCATAGGCAGGAGGGCTCATCCGAAGAGATCATCTTGGACTGGATCCGTTCCACCAAGGCCACCACACTAGTTCACCTAGCACAAGAACACCGCTCCTCAGGAGGCTGTTCTTCCCTTGTAATTGTTCATCCTCCGCCCAAGAGGTAATCCAGCACACCACACTTGAGTAGGGTACTACACCACAATGGTGGCCTGAACCAGTATAAATCTTGAGTCTCTTGTTCTTTGGGTTCGTCGAGCTAGGCCATGAAATTGTGTTGAGTGCGAGCTAGAGGGAGGGGGAGATCATTGTGTGCACCCCAGTGTTCGAACCTCAAGGGTTTTGCCGGAACCCGAAATCCGACAGCCAATACCCAGTTCCTGCCGCTAGCTCCAGACTCCACTCATTGGCAGATGCACTTCAATGGCTCGAAGATGCGCACCGGCTTGGGAGCCAGCATTGTGCTCACCTCTCCCAAGGGCGACAATCTCAGATACAAATTGCAAATTCACTTTGCCGCCTCCAACAACGTGGCCGAGTATGAGGCACTAGTACACGGACTCCGGCTGGCCAAAGAGATCGGCATCCGTCGGATATTGTGCTATGGCGACTCAGATTTGGTGGTCCAGCAGTCGTCTGGTGACTGGGACGCCATGGATGCAAATATGGAAAGTTACCGCTTCCTCATTTAACAGATCAGTGGATACTTTGACGGGTGTGACTTCCTTCACGTGCCACAGAACGACAACGAGTAGGCTGATGCCCTGCCACAGATTGGCTCCTCCCGCCAAGCAGTACCAGCAGGCGTTTCCCTTCAGTGCCTCCGCAAGTCGTCTATCAAGCTTTCTCCAGAATCCGAGTCCATCTTCATGTCGGATGCTCTCGAAGCAGTCGGGTCCGACTCGGGGGCTACAGCGGCCGGCCCGAGGACTCTAGTATTCACACCCGGCCCAGGGACTTCACAACCCAGCCCAGGGGATGCAGCAGCCGGCCCGAGGAATTCACCAAGCAGCTCGGAGACTGCGGCAGTCACACCCGCTGCGGGGACTTCACAACCCGGCCCGCGGGCTGCAGCAGTTGCCCCGGGGACTCCAACAACGCAGAAAGCGGCGGCCGACGCTACCCTGCCACCTCCCATCCCAACCTCCCTAGTACCAGTGGCTGTGATGACAGTGGACGAAGTCCAAGCGCTATCTTCAATTTCCTAGTGAACAGAGAGCTGCCAGCTGATGAGATATCGGCCTGACACCTGCAGCGCCGAGCATGAGCCTACATGATGGTAACCAAAGAGCTTGTCAGACACAACACGACTGGGGTCTTCTAGCGCTGCATAGAACCAGTGAAGGGCCAGGCAATCCTCAAAGATATCCACCAAGGCGAGTGTGGCCACCATGCGGCCTCCAGATCCCTTGTCGCCAAATCTTTCCGCCATGGTTTCTTGTGGCCGACTACTGTGGAGGACGCTAAGGATTTGGTCAAGCATTGCAAGGCGTGCTAGAAATCCAGCTCCAAGCAACATTTCCCGGATTCGTTGCTCAAAACCATCCCCCTCACTTGGCCCTTTGCCGTGTGGGGGCTGGACATGGTGGGACCATTCAAGACATCACATGGCGACATAACCCATCTTCTTGTCGCCGTGGACAAATTCACCAAGTGGATCGAAGCAAAGCCAATCAAGAAACTAAATGGTCCGACTGCGGTGACTTTCATCATAGATATCACCGCCCAATACGGTGTACCACACAACATCATCAACGACAATGGCACAAACTTTGCCAAAGGCGCCTTGGCTTGTTTCTGCGCGATGCAGGGCATCAGACTGGACTTAGTGTCCATTGCCCATGTGCAGTCACACGGCCAAGTATAGTGAGCGAATGGCCTCATCTTGTCTGGCATCAAGCCCCGACTGGTCGAGCTACTAGAGCACTCGGCCGGCTGCTAGATCGATGAGCTGCCGGCCGTCCTCTAGAGCCTCCGCACCACCCCGAACAAGTCAACCGGCTTCACTCCATTATTTCTCTTGTATGGGGCCGAGGTCATCATCCTGACTGACATTGAGTTCGACTCACCTCGCGTCACCATGTACACGGAGAAAGAGGCAAAGAAGCATGAGAAGACGACGTCGATCTGCTAGAAGAGGGCTGGCTGTTGGCACTCAGCTGGTCCGCCATCTACCAGCAGAGTCTGCGCCACTACCATGGTCGGAAGGTCAAGCCAAGATCCTTCCAAGAGGGAGACCTTGTGCTTCGGCTGATCTAGCGAACAGCCGGCCAGCACAAGCACTCGGCCCCTTGGGAAAGCCCCTTGATCATCATCAAAGCTTTGGGCAACGACTCCTACTACCTCATTGATGCACAGAAGCCCAGAGCGTGCAAGAGAGACGATTTTGGCAAGGAATCGGAGCGCCCATGGTATGCAAATCTCCTCTGAAGATTTTATAGTTGATGTAGTATGTACCACGCTACCTTTTGGATTAAGCTCAAACACATCGCATCCCTCGAGGAACACTCTGGGCTACCCTTTTTATCTATATGATAAGTTTTATGCCTATAAATGTGTTATTTCATTCTTCTGCCTGGCACCGGGTTCGACCAGTCGGCCCGGGGGCTTGCTGCCATGTACTATGTCGGTGCTACTTGTGGTCCGACAAGTACTGTGCCGGCATCTAAGCCCCCTCTTGCCATAAACCGTAGGTCGCAGAGTGACTGTCCTGCTGGCAAGAGTCAAAGGCAGGAAATGACGTCCACATGAAAAATGGCTAAGGACAAAAGCATTCACATAGGCCAAGACGGCTCCTCGCCTCACCGACCGGCTGCGGAGTAGCCGACCGGCTAGCTTCTTACAGAACATGCTATGTTAGAAATGGCCAAAGTACTTGTCCTCCCAAATGGTTAAGTACTTTCCCCAGCCACACACCGCAGAGCGGCTGTCTGGCTGGCAAGGCAGCAGCCAAGGGAGGGCGGCAAAGGAAAAAGCGAAAAGAATGGAAAAGATAGACAAGTCGGAACTCGGCAAAGCACAACTCGTGTGAGAATTAACTTACATAGAAAAAGGTCGTCGGCCAACATTCAACAAAGTTTGAATACACCCCAGCTGGTGGAACTACGCAAATTTAACAAGCTTGTTTGAAAGACTACCAAAACAGGAAAAGATAAAATAAAACTGGCCGCCTAGGCCAGAGGAGCAGCAGGCGGGTCCGGCAAGTTGTTGGAGTTGCGGCGCCGGCTGGCGGGGTGGTCGTCTACGAGTCTCGGCTTGGTCACTGTCGGCAGCAGTTGGCACACTCGTATGCGACTCATTACTCGATGCTTGATCAAGCTGAGGCTAGCTGTCGGCTCCGTCCTCCGGTGCCTCGTCTTCCCCATCCTCGCCTTCCTCGTCCTCGGCCTCGTCGCTGGAGGCGATTTCCTCCATCGAGTCCTCGTCGTCGTTCGGGTTCAGCCCGAACCAGTTCAGCGGCACCACGGCACCCTCCTCGTCCAGCTCGGGGAGGAAGACACCGGTATCGGTGTACTCGGCGATCGCCGCTGCGTGTCGAGTCATCGTAGGCCCCAATGCCGCCAACTCTTTGTTGGCCTCCTAATGGAACGTGGCCAACTGGGCTAGGTTCAGCCAAGGATACCACGCCTTGACGAATTCCAAGGCTCTCCAGGCGACTGCCCGAGGAGTGGAGCCTTTCCAACCCTCGAAGCGGCCGCTTGCTACCTCTAACCAGTCGGCGGTCCGACTGGGGTGCGGGGGCTTGGACGCCTGGCTAGAGGGTGGAAACCAGCTGGGTCTCGGTGCGCTAAAAGCGGCGACACATACGGTGGGCCAGCTGCAGGCGCGCCCTCACGGCCAGGAGGTGCTCGTTCATGTTTCAAGGTGCGTTGAGCGGGATCTCCAATCCTTCACTCCCACGCTAGTCCCGACGCGCTTCGATGGCCTAGCTAACGGCGATAGCGTGTCCAGGAAAGAAGCCTGCAAAGAAGAACAAAGATCAGAAGTCGGAAGTCGACTCTGGATGTAGTCGGGGGCTATTCCAAAGAAAAAGAAGTTTACCATCGATCATGTCCTCAATCTCGCCGTAGCCAGCAGTGAGGATCGCCTTCTTCTCCACCCACTTTGAGAGCTCAATCTCAAACGCGGCCTGGAGGGCGTCCTCCGCCTCCTTGAGCTTATGGAGCTCTGCCTTGTGCTGGTCCTCCTGGTCCGCCAGTTCCTTGACGAGGCGGTCGCGCACCCACGCCACCTCGCTACACTCCACCTCCTTGGCGCGCAGCGTGGTTTGGGCTTCGCCCAGGCGCTGCTGCAGGTCGGCAGCCGCATCTGCGGAAGACAAGAAAGAGAAGACAATCAACAAATCAACAAAGGGGAAAAGTGGTTGCTGGAAGATCCGGCCCGACTGCTCAACAGTCGGCCAGAATCTTGTGGGCTACACCCAGAGGGTGAGATGACGCGCCCCCGCAAGAAAGAAAAGACAGAGGCGTACTCTGGCTGTCGGATAGGTCGCCAGTCTGCTTGGCCAGTTCCCGGACCTGGGAGTTGAAGGCAGCCACACGGATGTAGTGGTAATCTGTCAGGACCCCGATCCTAAGTCACATCGATCTTGCATATAACACATCATATCACTTTGCGGCCTCTCGTACGGTATTCCCACGGGTGCCACCTTACCTAGCCCAGACCGTTTACGCCTTTTGGCTCACATATATGGTAGTGTCGCTAGCATCCATTTGACAGAGAACCCGGGCCGACATGACTAGTTGTGAACCCAAAGTGGCACTAACTTATAGGGACAGGCATACATGACCCAGCGACGAATGTGTCGGTCATCAACGAGTGAATTCGGGATGTAGCAACTGGGCTAGTAGGACTCTGAAAGACATCGCATTACATTTCCTCGAAGGGACAGACACAGGATCGAAGAAGGACACATGCCGGCCAGTCTAAGTGTTCCGGTGTAGTAGCAACTGGGCTAACAGGACTCCGGTAAACCGGGCTGTAGCAGACTACCATGGCTCAGTGGAAGCACTAGACTGCATTTCACCATAAGAGAGGCTACCAAGGATAAACAACTAGGTTGTCGGATCCCACACATACCCAACATTTCAATCATACACACAATATGCTCGATATGTGCAAATACAACATGGCATCACAACAAAACTCTAGGACTCAAAGTATTTATTCATTAGAACCCATCAAGACTTACATTAATATGTGCAAAAACATAAATTAAGCAAAGGGATGGTGGGGTTTAACTAAAGGGATGGTGTGTTTTAACGAAAGCAAGCGTGAGTACAAATGTACCCAGCAAGACTTACATCATAACTAGCTACATATGCATCATTATCAACAAAGGGATGGTGGGGTTTAACTAAAGCAAGCCAGCTTGGACTCAGTGGCTAACCTGAACTACTACTCCAAGAAACTCTTTGAAGTGGCGCACACGAGTCAACATATTCACCAATCAATACACCACTATGGATCTACTTCTGTCTCCCTACGAGAATGCCATCCATAGCACTCACGCTTATCTTGCGCATTTTAGAATATCCACTTTCACTTGTCTATGAACAGTTCAGGCAACCCAGTAGTCCTTTACCACAGACACAGCTATTTGAATAGATGATGTTAACCCTGCAGGGGTGTACTTCTTCACACACGCTCTCGCCCCTTACCACCATGTACTCGTCGTGTATCTCGGCAACCTTCAAGCGGAAGCCTGGCGAGGGAGTCGGCCATGACCTGACTAACCACACAAGTCTCTAGTCCAGGTTTATCGCCTATTCGGGTTCCATCCGCAAGGAGATCTGGCCGGGGTTTCGCTCACGGCCCCTAACGATGAGAGCAGGGTTGCCGAGGCACCAAACGGGAGTGTCGATACACCGTGCCTCGTGTCTCTACCGCAACATAGCCCACCCCTTGGGTCAGCGCTACACACGGCCCCAACACATATCCTACAAACACCAGAAACTAGTTGCAACTCCTGGACAGAGATCGAGGTGATTAATAAGCCAAGAAGGGTCAAGTTACCGGAACCCAATGTGTGGTAGTAATTTTTCATGGATCACAAACACAGAACTCAGTTCCTGAGGACGGTTTCAATGAGACAACCCACCATGTCCTCCTACATGGCCTCTCACCGCTACCTTTACCAAATCGTGTTCACACACTTAGCTCACACACAGTAGGACATGTTCATCACCATTCCAATTCATCCCCGATGAATCAGACCTGATTCAACTCTAAGTAGTAGCAGGCATGAAAACAAGCATGAATGAGTAGGAACAACAGGGCTCAAACATCCCCTACCCATGCTGGTGAGTTTCATCTATTTTACTGTGGCAATGACAGGTCATGCAGAGGTAAAGGGGTTTAACTACAACAGCAATTAACAGATGAATCATTGTTGTCCTGATGTAGTTAAAGAGAGCTGGAGCGAGCGAGTTGGATTGTATTGTAATGAACAAGGTTTTTTTGCTTGCCTGGCACTTCTGAAGATAGTATAGTTCTTCATCAGTGTCATCGATCACAATGTCAGAACAACATCCACTGAGAGGGAACAACACGAGCAAACAGAGAAAGAACACAATCAATGCAATGCACATTCACATGAATGACATGTCATGTTAAGGTACTGAATTCAACTAAAGCAATATCTAGGCAAGTTAATTGTAGTGGAATTCAACAAGGTTAAACTCCAATTCCAAATGCTAGTTCATAAATTGCCCTAATCATGATTCATCCTAAACAGTGAGGTTAACTTGCTCAAACATGCATGAAAATGGTACAGATGGATAGATTGAATTTTGTTTGATATTTTTTCATATATAAATTATTTCATTTGGAGTTATAGATTAATTTCTATGATTTTTAGAAGTTTTAACTATTTTCTGGAATTACCTTGATTATTTTAAATCCGGAAAATCATTTACGGCGTCAGCATGCCGCCTGAGTGACATCGGCAAGTCAACAGACGTCAGCCAGGTCAAACCTGACGAGTGGGTTCCACTGGTTAGTGTCACAGTGCTGGCCTTGGTCACTGACGGGTGGGGCCGGTCAAGGGCCACGTCAGTTGGTCAACTAACATGTGGGGTCCACTTTGGTTAGGTTAAAACTTAACAGGAGTTTACCTCGTGGTTAATTAGGGCTGGGGCCTATCTGCCAGCGGCACAGGGCGAGATTAACACGGTAATTAGCCTCAAGCTAGTGACGCCACGTCATCTCACCGGAGTTGAACACCGGCGAGCACATCCGACAACAGATGTTCATCGGGATCAAGCTACGGGCAACCATTTGCCTCGCCGTTTGCTCCTACGGGTTCCTTGGGTTCACGCGCATCCAAAGGAGCAAGCAAGAGGACCTGGGGAGAGCTGTAGCGTCAGCGATGGCGAGTGAGGCACCGGCCGGAGTTCGGGAGCAGATGGGTTCGGGGCTAGAGAGCGTGGGAGGGGGAGCTGCTGGTGGCTACAGGTTCGCAGAGACATGCTAAGCACATTGGTGTGCTCGGAACAGGCTGCAACAACCATGGCCACGTCTACATCATCGCCGGCAGTGAGGCGGTCATGGCTTAGTTGGAATATACGGCTAGAGGAAGGGAACGAGCTCGGGGAGGAGGGGGAAAGGCGGCGTAGGTCATAGAGATCTCGAGGGCGTCGTCAGCGCCTCGGGGAAGATCTAGTGTGGCCGGAACGACAACAGCGATCTCGGGCGGCCGACGATGAAGACGACGGCGGCGGCGATCTTCCAGGCCCTCCCGGCTCGCGTGGCTTGTCGAGGAGCTCTCAAACATGATGGGCGGTCGAGGGGACGACGGGTAGCGCATGGGCAGCGAACGACGGTGACGGCGACGTTCGATTTTGGAAGAGAGAGTGCGGTAGAGGAGGCGATGAGGATCGAAGATCGTGAGCAAGGGGTCAGGGGGTGCATGGTGTCTCCAGGGCGTCGCGGGGAAGCGGGAAGCAGGAGCTGGCAGAGAGCGTGCGCGCGCGGGGCAACCACGTGCCCAGTCCTTCTGGCAGAGGAGGAAGATGACAAGGGGGGCGCTGGTGGGCTGGGCTGACCACTTGGGCGGCAGGTAAGCGTGAGGTAGGTCTTCCCCTTTTTATTCTTTGCTATTTTTGTTTTCTCTTTTGATTTGAATCTTGCCACTGTTTGAAATTCCAACAATTTCGAACCAGTGCCAAAAATCATCTGAACAATTTGATGTTGCTAGATGGACTTTTCCAAAAGCACATAAAACATTTTAAAGTTATTTCAAAATACATTCTATATATTAAGAATATAATTCCAAATTCAAATACAATAATAATTTAAATTCAATGCCCAAAATATTCCACAAAGTTGTCCATTATTTTTGGTTTGCTGCAAAAGGCTTGCCAAAAATATCCAACAAATAATAGGAACATTTTGGAAACACTTAATGCAATTTTTCAGGGTTCTTTGCCCTTCTTTTAATTGGATTTTGAGGCTTTCAAAATTCCCTCAGTTCAACTTTCATAATTTAGACATGGTGCCTGGATGCAATGTCACATCGATCTTGCATATAACACATCATATCACTTTGCAGCCTCACGCACGGTATTCCCATGGGTGCCACCTTACCTAGCCCAGACCGTTTGCGCCTTTTGGCTCACGTATATGATAGTGTCGCTAGCATCCATATGATAGACAACCCGGGCCGACATGACTAGTCGTGAACCCAAAGTGGCACTAACTTATATGGACAGGCATACATGACCCAACAACGAACGTGTCGGTCATCAGCGAGTGAATTCAGGCTGTAGCAACTGGGCAAGCAGGACTCCGAAAGACACCGCATGACATTTCCCCGAAGGGACAGACATAGGATCGAAGAAGGACACATGCCGGCCAGTCTAAGTGTTCCGGAGAAGTAGCAACTGGGCTAACAGGACTTCGGTAAACCGGGCTGTAGCAGACTACCATGGCTCAGTGGAAGCACTAGACTACATTTCCCCATAAGAGAGGCTACCACGGATAAACAACTAGGTTGTCGGATCCCACACATACCAAGCATTTCAATCATACACACAATATGCTCGATATGTGCAAATACAACATGGCATCACAAGAAAACTCTACGACTCAAAGTATTTATTCATTAGGCTCCGAAGAGCCAAGTATTACAAACATGGGTCTCATGACCCAACATACATAGCATACAAGCAACAAGCGGAAGCACAAACATGTCTGAGTACAGACAACTACAAATGAAAAAGGCTGAGAAGCCTGACTATTTACAAGACCGACCCAAGGGTACAAGATCGTAGCTGAGGTAACAAGCTAAACGTCGAAGTCCATGCGGAACTACTAGCGAGACTGAAGTCTCTCTACATAAACAAAAATTAATAAAACGTGAGTACAAATGTACCCGGCAAGACTTACATCAGAAGTAGCTACATATGTATCATTATCAACAAAAGGATGGTGGGGTTTAGCTGCAGCAAGCCAGCTTTGACTCTGTGGCTAACGTGAACTACTACTGCAAGTAACTCTTTGAGGTGGCGCACATGAGTCCACATATTCACCAATCAATACACCACTATGGATCCGCTTTCGTCTCCCTACGAGTATCCACTTTCATGTGTCTATGAACTGCACAGGCAACCTAGAAGTCCTTTACCGCGGACACGGCTATTCGAATAGATGATGTTAACCCTGGAGGGGTGTGCTTCTTCACACATGCTCTCGCTACTTACCACCATGTACACGTCGTGTATCTCGGCAACCTTCAAGCGGAAGACTGGCGAGGGAGTCGGCCATGACCTGACTAACCACACAAGTCTCTAGTCCAGGTTTATCGCCTATTCGGGTTCCATCCGCAAGGAGATCCGGACGGGGTTTCACTCACGGCCCCAAACGATGAGAGCAGGGTTCCCGAGGCAACAAACGGGCGTCTCGGTACACCGTGCCTCATGTCTCTACCGCAACATAGCCCACCCCTAGGGTCAGTGCTACGCACGACCCCCAACACATATCCTACAAACACCAGAAACTAGTTGCAACTCCTGGACAGAGATCGAGGCGATTAATAAGCCGAGAGGGGTCGAGTTACCGGAACCCAATGTGTGGTAGTAACTGTTCTTGGATCACAAACATAGAACTTAGTTCCTAAGGACGGTTTTAATGAGACAACCCACCATGCACTCCTACATGGCCTCTCACCGCTACCTTTACCGAATCGTGTTCACACACTTACCTCACACACAGTAGGACTTGTTCATCACCATTCCAATTCATCCCCGATGAATTAGACCTGACTCAACTCTAAGTAGTAGTAGGCATGACAACAAACATGAATGACTAGGCACTACAAGGATCAAACAACTCCTACTCATGCTAGTGGGTTTCATCTATTTACCGTGGCAATGATAGGTCATGCAGAGGCAAAGGGGTTCAACTACCGCAGCAAGTAACAGATGAATCATTGTTGTCTTAATTGAGTAAAAGAGAGCGGGAATGAGAGAGTGGGATTGTATCGGAATGAACAAGGGGGATTTTGCTTGCCTGGCACTTCTGAAGATAGTATAGTTCTTCATCGGTGCCATCGATCACAACGTCGGAACAATGTCCACTGAGAGGGAACAACACCGGCAAACAGAGAAAGAACACAATCAATGCAATGCACATTCACATGAATGACATGTCATGTTAAGGTACTAAATTCACCTAATGTAATATCTAGCCAAGTTAATTGAAGTGGAATTGAACAAGGTTAATCTCCAACTCCTAATGTTAGTTCATAAATTGCCCTAATCATGATTCATCCTAAACAGTCAGGTTAACTTGCTAAAACATGCACGAAAATGGTACATATGGATATATTGTATTTTTCTAATAATTTGTCATATATAAATTATTTCATTTGGAGTTATAGATTAATTTCTATGATTTTTAGAAGTTTTAACTATTTACTGGAATTTCCTGGATTATTTTAAATCCAGAAAATCATTTACTGCGTTAGCATGATTCCTGAGTGACATCAGCAGGTCAATAGACGTCAGCTAGGTCAAACCTGACTAGTGGGTTCCACTGATTAGTGTCACAGTGCTGGCCTTGGTCACTGACGGGTGGGGCCGGTCAAGGGCCACGTCAGTTGGTCAACTGACGTGTGGGGTCCACTTTGGTTAGGTTAAAACTTAACAAGGATTTTCCCCATGGTTAATTAGGGGGTGGGGCCTGTCTGTCAGTGGCACAGGGCGAGATTAACGCGGTAATTAGCCTCAAGCTAGTGACGCCACGTCATCTCACCGGAGTTGAACACCGGCGAGCACATGTAACGACGCATGTTGATCGGGATGGAGCTACAGGCAACCATTTGCCTCGCCGTTTGCTCCTACGGGTTCCTCGGGTTTGCGCACATCCAATGGAGCAAGCAAGATGAGCTGGGGTGAGCTGTAGCCTCGGCGGTGGCAAGCGAGGCGATGGCCGGAGTTCGGGCGCAGATGGGTTCGGGGCTAGAGAGCGTGGGAGGGGGAGCTGCTGGTGGCTACGGGTTCGCGGAGACGCGCTGAGCACACTGGTGTGCTTGGGCACGGGCTGCAGTGCCCATGGCTGCGTCTGCGTCATCGTCAGCAGCAAGGAGCTCACGACTTTGGTGGAAGATGTGGCTAGAGGAAGGGAACGAGCTCGGGGAGGAGGGGGAAAGGCGGCGTAGCTCACAGCGATCTCGAGGGCGTCGTCAGTGGCTCAGGGAAGATCTGGTGTGGCCGGAAGGACAACTGCGATCTCGGGTGGCCGACGATGAAGACGACGGCGGTCGCGAGATTCCAGGCCCTCCCGGCTCGCGTGGCTCGTCGAGGATGAAGAAAACGACGTGGCGGAGCTCTCAAACACGACGGGCGGTCGAGGGGACGGCGGGGAGCACGTGGCAGCAACTGGTGGCAATGGCGACGTTCGGTTTCGGAAGAGAGAGAGAGCGGCAGAGGGGATGAGGATGGAAGAGAGTGAGGGAGGGGTCAGGGGGTATGTGGCATCTCCAGGGCGTTCCGGGGAAGCGGGAAGCATGAGCTGGCGGAGAGCGTGCGCGCGCGTGGCGACTACGCGCCCAGTCCTTCTGGCAGAGGAGGAAGATGACAAGGGCGCGCTGGTGGGCTGGGCTGGCCACTTGGGCGGCAGGTAAGCACCAAGTAGGTCTTCCCCTTTTTATTCTTTTCTAATTCTGTTTTCTGTTTTGATTTGAATCTTGCTACTGTTTGAAATTCCAACAGTTTCAAACCAGTGCCAAAAATCCTCTAAACAATTTTATGTTGCTAGATGGACTTTTCCAAAAGCACATAAAACATTTCATAGTTATTTGAAAATATATTCTATATGTTACGAATATAATTCCAAATTCAAATACAATAATAATTTAAATGCAATGCCCAAAATATTCCACAAAGTTGTCCATTATTTTTGGTTTGCTGCAAAAGCCTTGCCAAAAATATCCAACAAATAATAGGAACATTTTGGAAACACTGAATGCAATTTTTCAGGGTTCTTTGCCCTTCTTGTAACTGGATTTATACATGGTGCCTGGATGCAATGCCACTAAGTACAAGCATTATTCTAGGGTTGTGACATAATCCTACAACAAAGACAACAGAAGAAAAGAAAAAGTCAGCACTCAGAACTTACCTTTAAGTTGCGAGCTGCCTGCTCAGTAGCCAGCCCGGAACTCGGGGGTTATACCAAGTGGGTGCACTGGCGCGCCCCCATAGAAGATTGCAAGAATAAAAACAAAGCAAAGGAGTGTACCCGGACGGCTGCTCGCGTCGACGGGAACGCCTTCGCATACTGCTGGAGGGCGGTGCCTTGGGCTTGAAGCTGGGTCTGAACGTCCTGTGCAGCCTTGTTCAGCACGCCCGTCCTGGCTCCAGGCCTCCACTCTGGTGGGACGGCACTGGTAGCCTCCGCTTCAGGGGCTGACGAGCTAGCGGCCCTATCTCCTACGCCCGTGGCGCTGAGGTCGCCTTCGCCGCGCGCTGGCGTACCGGAGTATGGACCACGTGGATCGCCCCAACAACCAGCTCGCCACTGACCAGTGGCTCTAGTTGCACGTCAGGCCGACTGCCATGGGCCTCGACAGTTGGCCACGCAGGCCACGCAGGCTCCGCACTAGGCGGCGGTGCCGAGCTTGAGATAAAAGCACTCTCCCCAGAGCTCGAGAGTGGGGAGAGTACCAAGGTAGCTTTCGCACATGGTAACGAAGGCGACCAGGAGCACCATCGTGTTTGGCGTGAGGTGGCGCGGGTGGACCCGGTAGAAGTTGAGGAAGGTGCGCAGGAAGCCGCTCGCGGGAAGGCCGAAGCCGCGAAGGAAATGGGACCGGAAGACGATGCGTTCATCGTCCTCCGGCACCGGCGAAATTTCAGCCTCAGGGGGGACACACACCTTCACGTTCGTCTCCCGGGGCAGCCGCCGTGTTTTATGGAGGAAGGAGAGATGCTCGTCATGGACGTTGGAGCCATCCCAGTCACCAGCCCGTAGGTGCGCCATGGACGAAGGAGCTCGTCGGAGGCGTGGCGCGGTGGTGAACGGGCGAGGCCGCGGGGGAGCGAGAAAGCCACGGCGAGGAAAGGCTCGGCGACGAAGAGCTGCGACAGCCCTTCAGCGCAAGGAAGAGGCGCTGCGGCAACGAAGAGAGAAAGGAGAGTGGCAAACGAAAAGGGAGAGGAGGGCGGGTGTGCATCTGCCGCCCCCCCTCCCCCTACTTATAGCCCTATGAGGCGAAGCCGAGGGGGCGAGAACATGGGGGAATGTGGGATTAACTGTGCCCACTCCCCCACGATCCCCCGATTACTGCGCTAGTAACGGCGTGTATTGATTGCCAGAGAAGCCCAACTATTTACCTCAGCCAGAACGGAACCGCACACGTGTCGAGGCCCTGTAGTGGCTGGCCCCGGCCTGCGGCGACGTCCCGTCACGTGCGTGGGCTGGCAGGCGGCCTGGCCTGCTGGTGCCGACGTTTAGCCGCCGCCGAGGCCAGACGGGGCAGGGCAGTGCGGGTTCTGGGCTCCGGCGACCAAATAGACGATGGAGGGCATCTACGCGCAGCTGGGAGTAAGTCACGTCGTTTGGTGGCAGTGGTGGAGCTTGGGGTGGCCGAAAACGTCGCCGGCGACGAGCTGTGCGGCTGCCGGAGCTCGGGTGAGGTTGAACCTGAGGCTATGGGGCACGTCGAGGCGCGTGGAGTGGTGCTACGGGTTCCTGCGAGTGCGGTGGGGGTGTTAGACGCGGTGGTGTGGCCGGTGGGTGGCCGAAGTCAAGTCGGCGACGAGCTTGGCAGCGGCGGGTGCTGGTGAGCTTGGTGCGGTGCATACGGTGCACGAGAGAGGTAACGGCGAGGGGGAGGATGGAGCAGGTCTCACGGTGATAGCAGCAAGCGTCGAAGCGGGCTCGGGGAAGGCCGGAGCTGAGCGGGATGATGATGGCGATCTCGGCGGCCGGAGTTGGGGAAGATGGGGTCGGGGGCGACTCTAGAGCGAGCGGGCGCTCGGGGCTCGGACTGCTCGACGTGGACGACGACTGCGGAGCGAATGGCACGGCAGCGCGGCACGGGGACGACGGCGGACACGGGTTTCAAGGTGGCGCGGGCGCTGCAGCATCGGCCATGGTGCGGGAGAGCGAGGGAGAGGAGCTAGGGAGGAAGTGGTGTGTCTGCGAGCTCGGCGGAGGAGTGGGTGACCGACCCAGGGCAGCAGAACGGTGAGGGGAGGAAGCAGGGTGGCGGGCAACTGCGTGGCGCGCGCTGGTGCTGGCGTCGAGCACCTGCCTGCCTGCCTGGCCGAGTCAAGCAGCTCGCTGGAGCGGTTGCTGGGCTGGGCCGGCTAGGTGGGCCTGCTAGGTGAGCGCCAGGTAAGTCCTCTGCTCTCTGCTTTTGTTTTTCTTTTTTATTTGTTCCTGTTCTGTGTTTTGAAATAGTAAAAATACTATTCCATTTAGGAAAAACCTGAAAATATTCAGAGGCACGTTTGAAATTATTCTCAACAGCCTAAAAATACCTTCAAGATTATTTGGGCATTTTAAAATATTTATAGGATTTAAATTGCCCAAATGCAAGTAGTAATGATTTAATCCAATGACCTTATGTGTCCTGGAAAAAATGTGAACCCATTTTGTTAGAGGATCTAAACCAAAACAAAAAGGGTGGACTTTTTAGAAGGGCATTTCAGGTTAATTGATAAATATTGTAATAAACCCTGGTTATTTCCAGGGGGTGCTGGGGGTTCTGTCATCCCCATTTCAGTTTTCTGGAAGAGTATACATGATGCAACACTCTAATGCATGAACTAGCTATGGTGTGACAGAGAGGAAGCCATCTAGCTACTAACTACAGACCCGGGGGTCTACAATGCACTACTCACGCATCATCGGAGAGGCACCAATGAGGATGATGAACCCCTCCATGATGGTGTCTAGATTGGTTCTGTGGTTTCTATAACTTGCGGTGGCTGGAATTGTGTTTCGTTGACTCCCCAAGGGTTTCTGTATTTTCAGGATATTTATAGAGAAAAGAGGCGGTGCGGGAGGCGGCCAAGGTGGGCACAACCCACCAGGGCGCGCCTAGGCCCCAGCCACGCCCAGGTGGGTTGTGCTCCCCTCGGAGCCCCCCTGCCCCCTCTGGTACTTCCTTGGCCCATCGTGTGTCTTTTGGTCCAAAGAAAATTCCCCAAAAAGTTTCACTATGTTTGGACTCCGTTTGGTATTGATTTTCTGCAAAGTAAAATACAAGCAAAAAACAGCAACCGGCACTGGACACTATGTCAATAGGTTAGTCACAAAAAATGATATAAACTTGCTATAAAATGATTGTAAAACATCCAAGAGTGATAATATGATAGCATGGAACAATAAAATTTTTTAGATACATTGGAGATGCATCATGGAGCTGTAGATTTCCTGGCCTTCGACATAGGAACCCTTATGGCAGGGGCTTTCTTCTTGAGACCTGGTTTGGTATCATTTGCAGTGCCATATTCTTTCCTTAGCACTTTCTTCCTTATTGAAGTGACTTCCTCATCTACAACAAAGTCCTTATCCTCACTCTCTTAGGTTCTTTTCTTCCTTGTGCGGGTGGTAGCTTTCGGAACGTTGCTTCAAGTGCTACTGCTGCCCTCATCATAGCTACCACTGGGGCACGCGCCCTTGTTGAGATTTCCCTCTTTCTCTGACTTGTTTTGGCTATCAATGACATCTGACATCTTGCAAAGAAGACCCTGTGCATAGATAGGTATGGGCAGAGTGGATGAGCACCACTAAAAGCAGCTATTTTTTCAAAACAATTGGATCCAAATTTTAGTTTTAGTATTATACTTCGGAGCTACCGATATGAACATCTCGGTGACATCGAAGCACACAAAGAGCCTAAACACCCAAGATCGGTCAGACCGAGTTGTGGTTTGGTGGCTCCGAAATGCTAGGCCTAGGGTTTCACTGATATTCTACATTTGGTCTTACCGATTATTTCATTTCGGTGAAACCGAGTTGTACTTAGGGCAATGGCCAGAGCCAATTGGTGGGACCACAAGTTTCATTTCGGTCGGTTCGAGATGAGTTCGGCGGAAACCTAACCCTACATTTTTCTTGGAATCTAATCTAAAGAAGCTTTTATGTGGATAGAATGATCTCCAATGTGGCAAGATACTAGGCATTATCCTTGTGCATAGAATCGGAAGGGGATAGCATGAGGAGATCGAATCGTACCCTAGTTTGGTGATGATCCTCTACAACAACAACGACGGTCTTGATTCCCATTGACGGTGACGGACACCTGCAGCGAAGGCGCACAGATGAAGACGGTGATGATCCAAAGACTAAAGGGGCGGCAGCAATGGGGCACGTGCCCGTGAGGTTTGAAAGATTTTTCAACCGTACGGGTCTGCTGAGTATATATATACCCATGTGCTATCGGTGGCACTGAATGGAATGTTGCGATGGCACAGAGATGCAAAATTGTGTGCAGTTATTGCAACTCGGTGGGATCGAGTCATTCTAATTCGTAGTACCGGGTGAAAACCTAGAACAGTCTAGTGCTGTCGGTGTGACCGAGTTTGAGTGAGTTGGTCTGACTGAAATGCAATAGAAGGTTTTGGAATGCAGCCCTTAACAGATCGGTGGCTCCGAGTGCGCCTAACCTGGATGGTCCGAAAAGGAGTTATTCAATTTTGTGATGTAGCATGAATAGAGTTTCAGACAAGAAGAGCTTAGATAGCCAGAGGAGGTTCTTAGGCATTCTGGTCCATCCATTTGGCCAATAAAAACCAAGACAATCAAAACAACAAATGGATGTCCTCGAATGGAGAAATTATGCAACCAACATGCTCACACAATAATATAGCAAATAGAATATGTGTCAAAGCATGCACAAACAATTCTAGCATCTATCATGCAATTGGCCATGGCTAGGTCATCTATATATGAGTATATTGACTTAGGAGTCAAATGAGAACGTTTGATCAAAGGTCATACTCATCGTTTAAGCACGAGTGGGGTTACCACTTTTACATAAAGCATTGATGTGTTCACATCATTTGAATTTCTTTAGCTCAATTTTTAGAGCAAAGTTCCCCTTAGATGTGATATCCCTCCCAAGAGGGATGAACTAACCTTGGGATTTTTCGATGATGATTTCATGTAGATAGTGAAGATGTGGATGCTCAATGTTGATGGAGATCATTTGGAGAAATCCATTGGAGTGTTGCACTTTCAATACCTACATGGTTTAGTTCCACAAGGATATCCATAGACATAGAGTGAATTGCACATATGATGATGTCCATGAAAGCATTAGGTTACCTTGCCTCTTGTCTTACTAGTAAGAGAGTTTGTGACTCCATTAACTAGTGCAAGATATGGAAGTTGATTGCACAAGTCCTTGCCAAAATGAATATGAGTGAAGTATTTTGGCGAAGTCACCCACAAGAAAACTCTAGTTCTTCTTCTTTGGGATCCACATCAACTTAATGGGAATCCTTGGAGTTGTAGTTGAACTTGATGATGCAGAGATTTACGTAGTCTTGGGAACCCACTTGACCATGGACTTAGGAGCTTCTTCAAATGAGTCAATCTCTTCTCGAAGCTTGTCCTTGCCTTTTAGCTTGTGGTCTTGTGGTGGAAGATCATCTTGAGCTTGTGTTCCCTTGAAAGAACTGGGTTCATACTTCCCTTGTTGAGGACCAAACTTCGTCTTGGGGTATTGATCTTCTTCCCATTCAACTCCATTGGCATTGAACTTTCATTCAAAACCAACACCTTGATTCTTCTGGTGCCTTCCTTGCTTGCGTATAATTTCCTCAAATTTCTTACTTCCGGCAAGGCTCTTCGTCGTGGCTAACCATGCCACCTATGGTTCCATGAGCCCCTTTTGGTTCGGCAAGGGGGGGTATGGGCACATTGCACAAAGAGCGGAGAAGCATAACACAACACGACAAAGATGACACGAGTGGTCTTACCGAGGTTTGGGCCGTCGTGTGGCACAAAACCCTACTCCTGCTTTGGTGGATTGATGGTGGATAATGGTGGAGAACGCGACGCTCTTGCCCTACAGGGTTGCATTAGGGCGAGAGTGGCTACACGCGTATGAATATGTGAGGGTCCGAATACTCTCTACGGTTGCCATGGGCATCCTTTTATAGATAAAGGGGTCACCAAAGTGGCAAATCAGTCTTTCACACACTGATTAGATAGCAAACAATGCTATCATACCTAACTCTGCAAGTGGACAGAGCACATTAAATGCGCCGCTCAGTGTCACATCACAGCGTTCCCGGCAAGCCTTGCCGGGCTATTTTGCCAGCTTCGCGCCTGCTTGCTTGACACGTCTCAGGACAGGTGTCATTTGGAGATGTTTTCCCTAGGAAGTGGCTGTCATGTGGCAGGAAGCAACCACTTAGTCACTTAGGGGCTTGACACCGCACTGATCGATGACTTGCGTCGCTGTGAGGTGGAGCGGTGGAGTAGTTCGACTACGCAAGGCCTGAAAGGCTGTTGGGACGATATGAAGGCCCACTTCCGGGGTAACCCCGACCTCGCCAGGCTCGCCTGCCCAGCATGGGAGGTTATTCCCTTAGTAGTATCTTGCTTCTCTGGCTTGACTTGGTCTTCTTGACCCGCACTTCGATCCTTCAAAGGACTGATCTTTAGTGCTTGGTCTGATCTTGGGTGCTGCAATCTTGTCTTGGATCGGTGGCTTGCTGTCCGTGCACGAGTCGGGGGAAAATATATAACCCTCTCTGTGTAACCCGACAGAAGGCCCTGGGCCTGATCCATACGTGTCGCTGCACATGTTGGGTTAGGCCCCAAACAGTGCACGAACATGTGGCAGAAGAAGGCCGCGCACATGGCGGCTCGTCATGATGACCAGTCAATCCAACATCCACTTCGCGTAATTACCGCGGGTCATGGGGGCATGGGACCTTCCTTGTAGTTATTTCTGCATGTCTTTTTGCTTGTTGATGGATCTTTGCTTGTTGTATTTATTACGGAGGAAGAGGAAGAGGAACATCCCTTCGTTTACCGGACCAAGCGGCTGAAACACGTGCAGCCGCCGAGGACGGTGGAAGGGGCCTGACGGGGGACTGTGCGAGTACTCTGGCACCGAGCTCCCAGTCCAGCCCCCCATCTTGGATGCGCAGAGTTGATTCCGCCCGTCGGGGGTGGCGGAGGAGAGCTCCACACCATCGAAGCCAAAGGAGGAGAACGGACCACTCCGAACGAGCCTTTCCTGGAGGGGCCCACTCTACCCATTGATCGGGTAGAGGGATCCTCGCCAAGGGTCTCCATGGAAGAGTTCGTCCTTGGCCTAGTAACTAACGTTGCCAGAGAAACTGAGGCTTCCACCCGGCAGACTTCTCCGGGTAACCTATTTGCTCATCTTTCTTCCTTATCATCTTGTTTTGCACTCTGAACTTGTTAACTATTCTGTATTTCCACCATCGATTCTGAGCTCAAGGAGCAGCGCAAGTCCGCCAACAAGGTGGACCAGAAGCTAAAGGACAAGGCCTCTGAATTGCGTGATTGGCACGACAAGCAGTTTAGGGTCCTCTCGAGGCAGCAAGAGACAATCTCGATGTCGAGAGAGGATGCCATCGCTCGGGAGGCGCGCTTGGCAGACTGCTAGGTGCTTCTGGATGCCAGGGAGCAGGACATCTCTCTCCAGGAGGAGAGACTCAAGGCTGCTCTCCCGCGCCAAGGATGATGATCTAGAGGTCCTCGTGCAGCAGCGCACCAAAGAACTGGAGGACAAGCACAAGGCTTCCCTGGATGCCCTCACTGCCGACTCAGCCGCTCAGCTGAAGAAGATTGCCGATGGCCTTGCCGATGCCTCCTCCAGCAAGGCAAACCTCGACCAGCAGGTGGCCGAGTAGACGGAGAGGCTTGCTGGGAGCACCAAGAAGGTCTCGGCCCTCAAGGAGGAGGCGCAGAAAGCAGAGTCCCTCCTGAAGGAGACACAATCGTAGCTCTCCTCCAAGAGCCAAGGCCTCGAGGCTACCAACAACACCATCAGAGATATGTAGGCCAGGATCGGCTTCTTTATAGGGCTCAATGGAATCCATCGAAGCCCATGAGAAGCAGCTATCAAAGGATCTGGACACCGCAAGGCGCCTCCGAAATGATGCAAAGGACAAGTTGGAGAACAACTCTTGTCAAGTCGACCTCTGGATCAAGAGCTTGATCGACATCGCCAAGCGCCTTACTGCCCAGACCGTAGTGATGGGCATGGAGAGGCTGGTCTACTCGGCCAGCAAGCAGGAGGTCCCAGTGCTAAGCTAGGGGTTTTCTTCAATGAGTTGATCGCCAAGCTGAAGACGCACGAAGAGGGAAGATCTTGTTGCTTCGAGGCTAAATCCCGGAGGCTTGCCCGCAACTCCCTCATCATGGTCCTGAGCAACATTGCATGCTGCCACCCAGATCTCGACCTTGCTGATTGCTTTAGGAAGCCGCCGTGGGCTATGGATGTTTCCGCCGCCGAGGATAAGGCCACCTGTTTTGCCAACAGGGTTCTTGACGTTTGTAGGACCGGCCTTGAATATTGCCCGCTGCTGAGTTGCCACCTGTGTTGCCCTGCAGGGACGCAAGGACCGGCCGTGAATATTGCCCGCTGCTGAGTTGTTTCTGTAATCAAAACATGATGCACATCTAGTGTTTAGACATTGCACTATTTATGCTCTCGTAAAACTTTGATGTTTGCATCAAATCAGAATCGTGTGCTTTATCCCTTTTGAATGTTACCCATCCGTGTTCGCGCGATCAATATTTAAGTATGTTTTGGTTGCCTGCCGATATCATATTGCCGCGGAAGTTGTGAGGATCTAACCCTTAACATTTATCTTGGTGTGAATGCGTCCCCATAGGTTTTTCCATAGTATTTTCCGACGCATCCACCCACTCCGCGAGTTGGCTCTGAACGGAACGAGGGTGCAGACAAGAATCTATCAAAGGTACCATTTTGTGAAAGATTTCCTCACACAAACACACTAGCATTCAAGGGATAAACAAACACAAATTCTAGATTTTAAAGTACATCAGAGTTTGTGTAGTCTTAGCTTCCATCCGTGCTTCCATCTGTCCCCCCAGCTTCGGTTATTTGTTGATCTCGCATGCTCCGGGAAGGATGGCGCTACAGGTATATCGACTTCTAAGTCCCGGCAAGGGTTGGCTAGAAGTAGTTGTATTTTGTGGGCGGCAGGACGTGATGCTAGGCATGAACGGTTCCTCTCCCCTTCTCTCCACATTTTTATCAATACAATGGCAGTGGGCACAAAAAGTCATGCAAGTGCGGACGGCCTTGCCGGAGCATGCTTGCCGGGGCGTTAATCAATGGATTCGCACCAGCGTTTTACTCAAGATTTACCCAAACGCTGGACCAAGTACCGCGCAGGCTCATCGACGTTCCTGACGCTAAGACCTAGAGTAGCTCGATTTTCAATAGGTGAGAGTGGTAGAGAGAGGAATCTGATACCCATACGCATCGCTCCTTTTTCCCAAACGGGATTTGCAGGCCGCTCCTGCTAAGCCGATAAGTTCAGGTCGGCACTGTTTCCCTTGTCGCTAGCCTCCATTGCCGCAGTGATCATAGCCTGTGGAGATGGTAGAGAGTGGGCGAGCTCGGTGTGGGAGTAACGCCGCTCTCGCTCTCCGTCCCCACCATTCCCTTGGGCGTCACGAGTGGTGACGCCGTTGATGAAGATGGCGCGCTACTTATGCTCTCGGGTTCACGGATGTGACTCCCCCTACATGCCACGCCAAAGATGTCATGGGAAACCATGGCCACCTATGGGCCCATGAGCCCCTTTTGGTTTGGCGGGGGGATGGGCATGTTGCACAAAGAGCGGAGAAGCATAACACAACATGACAGAGAGCACACGAGTAGTTTGTAACACCCAGTTGTAAAACATCCATATTTGGCAATATATCCATTTTGATCTCCATCCAATTCCATTTGCGGTTCCATCTTTTGGTCTCATCTTGTTTTGTTATATTGTTTTACTCATTTCATTGCTATGCCTTACTCACCTCTTGACATATTGCATTTGTGCATCATTGTCATTTTTTCTTATGCCATCATGTGATGCATAATCCTCCTTGCCATGTTGTTGTGCATTGTCATCTTTGCATTCTCATTATCACCATGTGCATCGTCATAGCCATGCATGTTGTATTGTTGCATGCCCATGTGTGTCTCTTGCACCATCACTTCTCCTTCCTTCCCTTTCCTCCATTTTTGCAAGTGCCATCTTTTCCCTCCTCCATTAATGTTGATTTTCTCCCCAATATTCTAACAACATGGCCTAAACCTCTCTACCAAATTTCAGATCTTTTGAAGTTGTTTTGGTTAGGTTCAAAAAGGCCTCAAGTTTGAATTATTTTCAAACTTGTTTTATTTTTCTACCTCTAAAAATGCCCAAGCCAATTATTTCAAATACTACAAAATTCCAGGACCCCAGTCATATTTTTATCTCTCCCTAGATCCTCTCCTTTGCCTGTGTGCTTTTTCTCTTTATTTTTCTGCGTGAAGAAATAAAAAGAAAAGGAGAGCAGCATCATCAACAGTGCAGTCCAGCAGCTCCTGGACCTCGGCCACCCCGCGTCCCAGTTTTCCCACACCTGCAGCCCAGCTCCACCTCGCGCCCATGTCCTCTCCTCTCTTTTCACCCGCTTGCCCGCACACCCCTCTCTCTCACTGGCGACACGTGGTCATGCGGTCCCGCGTGTCAGCGGGCGTACCCAACGCACCCGCCTCCTTTATCCTTCCCCTTCCTCTGCTTTTTCGCCGTGCCATGGCCACGGTGGTGAGCCAACTAGCCTACTTAACCCCCCCCCCCGGCGTCCGCACCTAGCCTCCTAGGGTTTCCCTCTCCATCCTCCACCGTCGCCAGGGGAGAAAGCCCCCAGATCTGTCGCCTCTACTACTTCCCGAGCGTGCCGAGTGCGGGGCTACGTCGCGGGCGTGCACTCCGGCCACCTCCATCTCGCCAACCACGTCCGCCTTCCTCCACGACATCAACTACGTCCCCGTCCACTTCCTCTACAGGGATCGCCAAGTTCGACTACCTCTGTCGACGTCCTCTTCATCTCTGCTTCTCGGGACAGAGCCCGTCGCCCCGTTCGTCAGCTCGTCCTCATCCCTCCGTCGATGCCTCAGCTGCATCTACATGTCCTCTCGACGCTATGTGAGCCGAGCTGCACCTCTGCCTTCCCCCTTTCGCCGTTAGCCTTCAGTAGCCGCCGTCCCAATCTTGTATGCGTCGTGCTCTCGTCACTCCGGCGAGCTCTGCGTTTTTCAGGTAGTTGCCGTGGTCGTGCCGTTGCTCGCGCTTCGCTCCCGCTCTAGATCTGCACCTGCTCGCTCTCCGCGCCCTTAGCCTCGCACTCTTGCACACCCCCACGCGCCCCTACCAGGCCGCTTGCTCGATCGCTCGTCGTGCCGTGCCGTACCCGAGACAAGCATGAGCTCATGCTCGAGCGTGTGCACGCGTGAAACCTCACCCACACTCCCTTGCCATCCCCGCACGCCTGCCGCAGCCTCTCTAGCACCGCCATCGCCGCGGTTGCCCTCGCCGGTGCCGTCGTCAACTTCTCTGTCTGAACAGAGGAGCTCGACCCTGTGCCATCTCTTAAGGGGTCGATCCCCGCTCCTATCAGCAGCCTCGCCGTAGCCCAGCGGTTGACGTCTCACGCCCACACCGAGGCGACCAGGGTTCGATCCCCCGTGGGTGCACAACCCCCCCCCCCCACACACACTTTTTTATTTCACTAGAGTCACTGACAAGCCGTCCCCACAGGTCATTCTCACACCCAGCCACGTGGCCCACGGGCCCACCAATCAGCCTAATGACTGGGTACAGCCTGGGTAGTCATAGTTTTTTTTCCCATTTTTGGTTTTATTCCAGATTCGGAATATGCCACATTTGGCATATGCTGAGGTTTCCATTTTAGGCAGATTATGTTTTGCATATTTTTGGGGATTTTTCTACTACAACCTAGTAGAAAAATCCCACGAATCTAGTGGTGGCATTAGTTTATGCATTTAAGCAAGTTTGCACACATGTCATTTTACATCATGTTTCTATTTTGTCATTTTTGTGTGATTAACTACAAATATGTTGTGTGGTAGTTTGGTACATGTACATCTTCATTTTCATGTCTACTTCATGCTAGAAATTATTTCATGCCATATAGTGCACTGTGATGAGTGCCACAAGCTTGTAAACATGCTATCATGAATTTGTTTCTGCCATGACATCAAATTCTTGTAAGTCTGCAATCAGTCATAACACTTGCCATGTTTGCATTGATGCTATCATCATTTATGTGGATCTTTGGAACAAGTTTAGTATGGGATTTTTGTTAAGTGCCTTTAGTGTTAGCATGCCATGCTCGAGTTTTCCATGATAGGTTCCTGTAACATGAAGTTTACTAGCGCTAAATATTGCAACCAGATGTTGTTTCTGCCATGTTCAGCAAATTTCTGCTAAGTTTCTTAAACTGATATCATTCGCATATTTTCCATGCTGTTTTAGACTTGTTCTAGTGAGTTCTAGAAGTAGCTCCTTGTTCATGATCTGTAGAGCTTCACATGTACTTCATTGCCATGTCTTTTGTTTTCATGTTTGGGTGCTGTAGCACATTTAAACTTTGCATCTAAGTTGTCATGTGGCTGCTTCCAACAGATTGCATTGCATCTTGTTTTGCTCGTCACTTGAAAACCGTGCATCCGTTTCCGGTAATCTTCATATACATTTCAACCGAAATCCTTCACTCTTTCCAGTGGCATGCTTGGGTTACCAAGGTCCTGCCCATATCCTTCACGACCCCACCATTTCCTTCTCGTTGTCGTACCCCTTCGTTCCAGTAGAAACGTAGTTCCATGCATACCATTCTTCTTATGCATCGTCGTTAGCCTTGCATGTAGAACATGTTCTTGCCATAAGTGGTTTTTTTCTTCTATGCTTGTCTTCTCTTTGGGTAGTTCCGGGAGAAAAGTTTGAGTACGAGGACCCTGTCAAGTACGTTCTTGAGGAGCAAGCTTTCGACAACCCTGAGAACATTGCAGTCAAGATGATTATTACCCCTTATATCACTTCTATCTTTTCTTGCTAGTTGTTCGATCTATCACTATGTCACACTACCTACCACTTGTTATACAACCTCTCAAATCACCATGTCAAGCCTCTAACCCACTTTCCTAGCAAACCGTTGTTTGGTTATGTTACCGCTTTTGCTCAACCCCTCTTATAGCATTGCTAGTTGGAGGTGAAGTGCGGGTTGTTCCATGTTGGAACATGGATATGTTGGGATATCACAATATCTCTTATTAAATTAATGCATCCATGATGTTTACTACACAACCTTCTTCTTGTAGACGTTTGTTGGGCCTCCAAGTGTAGAGGTTTGTCGGACAGTAGCAAATTTCCCTCAACTTGATGACCTAAGGTTTATAAATCCGTAGCAGGCGTAGGATGAAGATGGTCTCTCTCAAGCAACCCTGCAACCAAATAACAAAGAGTCTCTTGTGTCCCCAACACACCCAATACAATGGTAAATTGTATAGGTGCACTAGTTCAGCAAAGAAATGGTGATACAAGTGGTATATGGATGGTAGATAAAGGTATTTGTAATCTGAAATTATAAAAACAGCAAGGTAACGTATGATAAAAGTGAGCGTAAACGGTATTGCAATGCTAGGAAATAAGACCTAGGGTTCGTACTTTAGCTAGTGTAAGTTCCCTCAACAATACTAACATAATTGGATCACAGAACTATCCCTCAACATGCAATAAAGAGTCACTCCAAATTCACTAATAGGGGAGAACGAACGAAGAGATTATCGTAGGGTACGAAACCATCTCGAAGTTATTATTTCCAATCAATCGGTTGGGCTATTCCTATAAGTGTCACAAACAGCCCTAGAGTTCATACTAGAATAACACCTTAAGACACAAATCAACTAAAACCCTAATGTCACCTAGATACTCCAATGTCACATCATGTATCCGTGGGTATGATTATACGATATGCATCACACAATCTCAGATTCATCTATTCAACCAACACATAGAACCTCAACGAGTGCCCCAAAGTTCTACCGGAGAATCACGACGAAAACATGGTGCCAACCCCTATGCATAGGTTCATGGGCGGAACCCGCAAGTTGGATCACCAAAACAATTATCAAGTATCAAACTTCTCATAGTATTCAATACACTCATAAGTGAAGCATGAGAGTTCATCTATTTCTTCAAAATAAAACTACCACCATGCTCTAAAAAGATATAAGTGAAGCACTAGAGCAACAACAAACTACTCCGAAAGATATAAGTGAAGATCAATGAGTAGTCGAATAATTATGCAACTATGTGAAGACTCTCTAACATTTAATAATTTCAGATCTTGGTATTTTATTCAAACAGCAAGCAAAACTAAATAAAATAAAATGACGCTCCAAGCAAAACACATATCATGTGGCGAATAAAAATATAGCTCCAAGTAAAGTTACCGATGAACGAAGATGAAAGAGGGGATGCCTTCCGGGGCATCCCAAGCTTAGGCTCTTGGTTGTCCTTGAATATTACCTTGGGGTGCCTTGGGAATCCCCACTTAGGCTCTTGCCACTCCTTATTCCATAGTCCATCGAATCCTTACCCAAAACTTGAAAACTTCACAACACAAAACTTAACAGAAAACTCGTAAGCTCCGTTAGTATAAGAAAATAAATCACCACTTCAAGGTACTGTAATGAACTCATTCTTTATTTATATTGGTGTTAAACCTACTGTATTCCAACTTATCTATGGTTTATAAACTATTTTACTAGCCATAGATTCATCAAAATAAGTAAACAACACATGAAAAACAGAATCTGTCAAAAACAGAACAGTCTGTAGTAATCTGGATCAAACGTATACTTATGGAACTCATAAAATTCTCAAATAAATTTCTGGACCTGAGGAATTTATCTATTAATCATCTCAAAAAAATAATTAACTAAATATCACTCTCCAAATAAAAATGGCAGCAATTCTCGTGAGCGCTAAAGTTTCTGTTTTTTACAGCATGATCAACAAGACTTTCCCCAAGTCTTCCCAAAGGTTCTACTTGGCACAAACACTAATTAAAAGCATAAAACCACATCTAAACAAGAGGCTAGATGAATTATTTATTACTAAACAGGAAAAAAGCAAGGAACAAAAAAAAATTGGGTTGCCTCCCAACAAGCGCTATCGTTTAACGCCCCTAGCTAGGCATGATGATTTCAATGATGCTCACATAAAAGATAAGAATTGTAACATAAAGAGAGCATCATGAAGAATATGACTAGCACATTTAAGTCTAACCCACTTCCTATGCATAGGGATTTTGTGAGCAAACAACTTATGGGAACAATAATCAACTAGCATAGGAAGGTAAAACAAGCATAACTTCAAAACTTTAAGCACATAGAGAGGAAACTTGATATTATTGCAATTCCTACAAGCATATATTCCTCCCTCATAATAATTTTCAGTAGCATCATGAATGAATTCAACAATATAACCAGCACCTAAAGCATTCTTTTCATGATCTACAAGCATAGAAAATTTACTACTCTCCACACAAGCAAAATTCTTCTCATGAATAATAGTGGGAGCAAACTCAACAAAATAACTATCATGTGATTGAAAATTAAGATCAAGATGACAAGTTTCATGGTTATCATTATTCTTTAAAGCATACGTGTCATCACAATAATCATCATAGATAGGAGGCATGCTTTCATCATAGTAAATTTTCTCATCAAAGCTTGGGGACAAAAAATATCATCTTCATCAAACATAGCTTCCCCAAGCTTGTGGCTTTGCATATCATTAGCATCATAGATATTCAAGGAATTCATACTAACAACATTGCAATCATGCTCATCATTCAAATATTTAGTGCCAAACATTTTAATGCATTCTTCTTCTAACACTTTGGCACAATTTTCCTTTCCATCATACTCACGAAAGATATTAAAAAGATGAAGCGTATGAGACAAACTCAATTCCATTTTTTTTAATTTTCTTTTATAAACTAAACTAGTGATAAAACAAGAAACTAAAAGACTCGATTGCAAGATCTAAAGATATACCTTCAAGCACTCACCTCCCCGGCAACGGCGCCAGAAAAGAGCTTGATGTCTACTGCACAACCTTCTTCTTGTAGACGTTGTTGGGCCTCCAAGTGCAGAGGTTTGTAGGACAGTAGCAAATTTCCCTCAAGTGGATGACCTAAGGTTTATCAATCCGTAGGAGGCGTAGGATGAAGATGGTCTCTCTCAAGCAACCCTGCAACCAAATAACAAAGAGTCTCTTGTGTCCCCAACACACCCAATACAATGGTAAATTGTATAGGTGCACTAGTTCGGCGAAGAGATGGTGATACAAGCGGTATATGGATGGTAGATAAAGGTATTTGTAATCTGAAATTATAAAAACAGCAAGGTAACTAATGATAAAAGTGAGCGTAAACGGTATTGCAATGCTAGGAAACAAGGCCTAGGGTTCATACTTTCGCTAGTGTAAGTTCCCTCAACAATAATAACATAATTGGATCACATAACTATCCCTCAACATGCAACAAAGAGTCACTCCAAAGTCACTAATAGCGGAGAACAAACGAAGAGATTATGGTAGGGTACGAAACCACCTCAAAGTTATTCTTTCCAATCAATCCGTTGGGCTATTCCTATAAGTGTCACAAACAGCCCTAGAGTTCGTACTAGAATAACACCTTAAGACACAAATCAACCAAAACCCTAATGTCACTTAGATACTCCAATGTCACCTCAAGTATCCGTGGGTATGATTATACGATATGCATCACACAATCTCAGATTCATCTATTCAACCAACACATAGAACCTCAAAGAGTGCCCCAAAGTTTCTACCGGAGAATCACGACGAAAAATGTGTGCCAACCCCTATGCATAGGTTCATGGGAACCCGCAAGTTGATGTCAGGACCCCGATTCCAAGTCACATCGATCTAGCCGGTAACACCTCATATCACATTGCGGCCTCACGCACGGTATCCCACGGGTGTCGCCTTACCATGGCCCGGGACCGTTTGCGACCTTTTGGCTCACGTATATGATAGTGTCGCTAGCATCCATATGACAGAGAACCCGGGCCGACATGGCTAGTCGTGAACCCAAAGCGGCACAGACCTATGGAGACAGGCATACATGAATCACATCGAGCATGTCGGTCAGCAGCGTGAGTGAATCCGGGCTGTAGCACTGGGCTAACAGGACTCCGGGAACCCGGGCTGTAGCAGGCTAGGCAGGACTCCGGAAGTCACGCGTGACATTTCCCCGAAGGGACAGACATAGGAACGAAGTGAAACACATGCCGGCCAGTCAAGTGTCCTGAGCAGTAGTGCTGGGCTAGCAGGACTCCGGTGAACCGGGCTGTAGCGGACTACTATGGCTCGAGGAGCACTAGACTACATTTCCCCATAAGAGAGGTTGCCAAGGATAAACAACTAGATTGTCGGATCCCACACATACCAAGCATTTCAATCATACACACAATATGCTCGATATGTGCAAATACAACATGGCATCACAACAAAACTCTACAACTCAAGTACTTTATTTAAAGGCTCCGGAGAGCCATACATAACATGTTCATACAGGTAGGGGTCACATGACCCGACACTCAAGTCATACAAGCATACAAGCACATGCGGAAGCAAATAGTCTGAGTACAGACACTAGAAAGAAAGAAGGCTTGTCGAAGCCTGTCTATCTACATAGGGCCCTCCATGGCCAGGATCACCACCTGGGTGGCAAGTTACTCATCGACGTCGAGGTCTACATAAAACCCATCGGAGGGGGCGGTGTTGTCGTCTGAAAACAGTAATTAAAGCAAACATGAGTACAAAGGTACTCAGCAAGTCTTACAACAGAACCTACTATACATGCTCATTCTCAAGAAGGTGGTGGAGTTATTGCAGCAAGCCAGCTTTGACTCTTGGCTAAGCTATCCTACGAGACACCACTAGTAAAATAGTTTTCGCACACGAGTCCACTAATCACCAACACAATACTCCACCGGGGATCCTCCCTCGTCATCCTACGAGAGAGCCATCCTCGGTACTCACACTTATCTTGAGTCTTTTAGTAGTAACCATTAACTTGTCTATGAACTGTATAGGCAACCAAGTAGTCCTTTACCGTGGACGCGGCTATTCGAATAGTTTTATACCCTGCAGGGGTGTACTTCGTCACACATGTTTCCACCACTTAGCGTCCGCACACGACATGTGCTCAACAGACTTCAAGCGAAAGCCGATGTCGGTGTAGACCACGACCTGACTAACCGCACAAGTCTCTAGTCCAGGTCTATCGCCTATTCGGGTTCCATCCGCAAGGAAATCCGGCCGAGGTGTCCTCAACGGCCCCAAACGATGTGTGCAGGGTTCCCGAGACACCAAACGGGCGACTCGGTACACCGTGCCACGGTGTATCTACCACATCATAGCCCACCCCTAGGGTCAGCGCTACGCACGGCCGCCAACACATAACCTACAAACACCAGAAACTAGTTGCAACTCCTCGACAGAGGAAGAGAGGGGCCAGTAAGTCGAGCGGGGACATATTTCAGGGCCCAATGTGTGGTAGTAGCTGAATCTTAAATCACGCATACAGATCTCAGTTCTTATGGACGGCCTCAATGAAAAAACCCACCATGTACTCCTACATGGCCTCTCATCGATACCTTTACCAAAACATGTTCAACACATCCCTCACATTACCGACATAATCATTTCACTCTAGCCCATCACCCAGATGAACCAGACCTGACAGAACTCTAAGCATAGCAGGCATAGCAAGGTAGGAAAACACATACATGGCTTAATCAACTCCTACACATGCTAGCGCGTTTCATCTAGTTATTGTGGCAATGACAGGTCATGCAGAGGATAAGGGTTCAACTACCGTAGCACACAGCAGTTTGAAACATTGTTGTCTTAATGCAGTAAATGAGAGCAGAGGTGAGAACATGGGATTGTATCGATATGATCAATGGGGCTGCTTGCCTGATGGAGTGGTAGTAGGGTACTGCCCTTCAGTTGGATACTCGGAGATATCCTCGGAGGCAGAACCTACCATGAAAGACACCACAGAATATAATCAACACATGGCAATATGCAATAATATGATGCATGCTATGACATGGCAAAATGAGGTGTCCTGCCTAATCCAATGTGAAACAAGTTGGAATGCGTCCATTTGAATCAAAGATTCAAATGAAACCTTAAGTTCTTATGCATTATATGTGTATTAGCTTGTTTTACCTAAACAGCAAGGTTAAAGTGTTTTGTCATGCATGAAACCATTACAGATGGAAAGATTGAATTTTTCTGATCATTTTTCATATATAATTTGTTGGATTTGGAGCTATGGTTGATTTTCTATGATTTTTAGAAGTTTAGGCTATTTTCTGGAATTTCCTATATAAGAATAAATCCAGAAATTAAATAACTGCGTCACTGTGACATCTGCGAGTCAAAGGCGCCAGCCCAGGTCAAACCTGACGGCTGGGACCCACACGTCCGTGAAACAACTAATTAACAGGGTTAGGTTAACACTAACTAAACTATTAGTGGGGCCTGGGCCCGCATGTCAGTGACCTAAACTAACTAAAATTAGTTAGTGCTAACCCTAGGTTAATTAGCAGAGGGGGGCCCCACTTGTCATAGACTCAGGGGGAGTCAACCTGGGCCCACCCAGTCAAAGTCAACAGGTCAAACCCGTCGGCGTTTAGCCGCCGGTGAGGCCAGACGCGGCGGTGGAAGTGCATCTACGCGTTCCGGCGACCAAATTGGCGGCGGAGAGCATCTACGCGTTGCTAGGAGCAAGCCGCAGTGTTTGGTGGCAGTGGTTGGGCTCGGGGTTGCCAGAAACGTCGCCGGCGACGAGCTGTGTGGCTGCCGGGGTGAAGATGAACCCGAGGTTACGGGGCACGGCGAGGCAGGTGCGGTGGTGTGTTGGGCTCCTGGGGATGCGGTGAGCACGTTGGACACAGTGGTGTGGCCAGTGGGTGGCCGGAGCATCGTCGGGGACGAGCTCCGCGGCGGCGGGTGCTCGGGTGAGCGTGGTGCGGTGCACATGGGGCATGAGGGAGTTAGTGGAGAGGGGGAGGACGGAGCTGGGCTCAAGGCGATTGCAGCAAGCGTTGAAGCGGGCTCGGGGAAGGCCGGAGCTGAGCGGGGCGACGATGGCGATCTCGACGGCCGGAGTTGGGGGAGACAGGGTCAGCGGCGACTCCAGAGCGGGCGAGCGCTCAAGGCTCGGCCTGCTCGACATAGTCGACGACGGCGGAGGTCGTGGACACGGTGACGCGGCACGGGGAAGACGGCGGACCCGGTTAGCACGGTGGCGCGGGCGCGGCAGCGTCGGCCATGGTGCGGGAGAGCGGGGGAGAGGAGCTAGGGAGAGAGAGGCGTGTCTGCGAGCTCGGGGATAGGTGTGTGACCAAACCAGGGCAGCAGCACTGCGAGGGGAGGAAGCAGGGCGGCGGGCAGCTGCGTGGCACGCGCAGGCGCCGGCGTCGAGCACCTGCCTGCCTGCCTGGCCAAGCCAAGCAGCTCGCTGGAGCGGTGGCTGGGCTGGGCAGGCAGGTGGGCCTACTAGGTGGCGTCAGGTAAGACTCTTCTTTGCTTTGTTTTTTTCTTTTTCTATTTTTCTATAAGTTTGTGGCTTTATTAAAAAGAGTTAGGCACTTACAAAAATCCTGAAAATAATCATCGGCTCTGTTTAGATTATTTCCTACAGCCAAAATGCAAATACTATATGAGTTAATCCAATGACCTTAAGATGTCCTAGAAAAATGTCCACCATTTTTGTCAAAGGTTTAACCCAAAAAAGGGTGGACTTTTTAGAAGGGCATTTCAGGTTCATTGAAAAAGATTTTAGTAAACCCTAGTTGGTTTAAGGGGGGTGTTGGGGGTTCTATCATCCCCATTTCATTTTTTGGGAAATTTAAACAGGATGCTATCACTCTAATGCATGAACTAGCTAGGGTGTGACAACTCACCCCCACTCAAAAGAATCTTGTCCCGAGATTTAGGATCTGTTGGGAAGAAGGTGGGGTACTCGAGTCGAAGACGATCCTCCATTTCCCAAGTGGCTTCCTTTTCGGAATGGTGTGACCATCGAACCTTGAGAAACTTGATGTTATGGCGTCGAGTGGTACGCTCGGCTTGATCAAGGATACGAACGGGATATTCCCGATATGAGAGGTTATCTTGTAGATCAAGTGTTTCGTGATCCACTCCACGGATAGGATCCGCGAAGCAACGCCTGAGTTGAGAAACGTGGAAGACATCGTGAACTCTGGAAAGATGCGGAGGTAGTTCCAATTGGTAGGCAACTTCTCCTCGTTTGGCAAGAATGCGAAAGGGTCCAATGTAACGAGGAGCCAATTTGCCTTTGATACCGAAACGATGGGTTCCCTTTAACGGAGTAACCCGAAGGTAAGCCTTCTCGCCGGCTTCATAAGTCATGAGCTTATGTTTACGATCATATTGGCTCTTTTTACGAGATTGGGCTGTTTTCAATTTCTCACAAATAACGTGAACCTGCTCTTCTGCTTCCTGAATCATATCCAGGCCAAAGAGTTCTCTTTCCCCGGTTTCTGACCAGTTAAGAGGCGTTCGACATTTTCGTCCATAGAGAACTTCGAAAGGAGCTTTGCCCAAGCTAGCTTGATAACTATTGTTATAAGCAAACTCCGCGAATGGAAGGCATTTCTCCCAATCCATTCCGAATGAGATGACAGAAGCTCGGAGCATATCTTCCAGAATTTGATTTACTCGCTCTACTTGACCACTTGATTGGGGGTGGAAGGCGGTGCTAAAAGAGAGACGAGTTCCCATAGCATTTTGGAAACTTTCCCAAAATCGAGAGGTGAAGATACTCCCACGGTCTGAGTTAACTTCCAATGGGACACCATGAAGAGACACTATTCGGGAGATGTATAAATCAGCTAGCTGGCTAGCGGTGATACTCTGATGAACAGGTAGAAAGTGGGCCACCTTGGAAAGACAATCGATTACGACGAAGATGGCATTATTCCCTCTCTTGGTTTTGGGAAACCCAGTAATGAAATCCATACTGATTTTATCCCATTTCCACTCAGGAATAGTCAAAGGTTGAAGGGTGCCAGCAGGTCATTGATGCTCTGCTTTAACACGATGATAGACGTCGCAACTAGCAATGTATTGAGCAATTTCTCTCTTCATCCTAGTCCACCAAAACCTCTGGCGTAGGTCTTGATACATTTTAGTACTACCGGGATGAATGGTGAAAGGGGATTCATGAGCTTCCTTAAGAATCAACTAGCGTAGATGTTGTTTCTTGGGAACCACCAAGCGGTTCTCAAAGATAACAACACCTCGCTCATCCACGGAAAAACATTTAGCAACTCCGCTAGCGATGTTTTCCTTAATCCGGGATATTCCCTTATCACGCTTCTGGGCAGCTATGATTTGATCCGTAAGGATAGGCTTCGCCACCAGGGTGGATAGGAATCCTTGAGGAACAATGTGAAGATTAAGCTTACGAAATTCCTCGTGGAGAAGTGGTTGACTTTGTTGTAACATCAGGTTGTTACAATAAGATTTACGACTTAGCGCATCAGCCATGACATTGCCTTTGCCTGGGGTGTAAGTTATTCCTAAGTTGTAATCCGAGATCAACTCGACCCAACGTCTTTGCCTGAGATTCAAATCCGGTTGGGTGAAGATATATTTCAAACTTTGGTGATCGGTGAAGATCTCGCAACGATTACCGAGAAGGTAATGTCGCCAAGTTTTAAATGCATGGACTACAGCTGCAAGCTCTAGATCATGTGTGGGATAGTTTTCCTCATGTGGGTGTAATTGTCGTGAAGCATAGGCAATTACTTGACGATTTTGCATGAGTATACAACCTAGTCCTTGTCGCGAGGCATTGCAATAGATAATAAAGTCCTTGGAGAAATCTGGTGGTACCAGTATGGGATCAGATGTCAGGCGTCTTTTCAGTTCCTGAAAGCTGAACTCGCACTATGGGCTCCACTCGAACTTTTTATATTTCTTGAGGAGTTCAGTTAGAGGTTTAGCAACCTTGGAGAAATTCTCGACGAAGCGGCGGCAATAGCTCGCTAAGCCAAGGAAGCAACGAACTTGCTTGACCGTCTCAGGTGGAGTCCAATCAAGGACGGCTTGAACTCGCTCGAGATTGACAGCAATACCCTTACCAGAGATTACATGGCCTAGATAGGTCACTTCTGGCAACCAAAATTCACACTTGGAGAATTTGGCATAAAGGCGATGCTCTCGAAGTCTCGTCAATACCAGCCTTAGATGTTCGACATGTTCATCTTCATTCTTGGAGTAGATGAGTATGTCATCGAGGTATACTACGACGAATTTATCCAAATACTCCATGACGACCGAGTTCATTAACCGAGAGAAGGTGGCTGGGGCATTGGTTAAACTGAAGGACATAACGGTGTACTCGTATTGGCCATAACGAGTAACAAAGGCCGTTTTGGGAATGTCCCCGTTTCTGATTTTGCTTTGATTTTAGCCCAACCTCAAATCCATCTTGGAAAAGACTGAGGATCCAGCGAGCTGATCATACAGGTCGTTGATCCTGGGGAGCGGATACTTGTTCTTGATAGTGACCAAGTTGACAGGTCGGTAGTCTACAACCATCCGATCCGTTCCATCCTTCTTCTTGACGAAGAGGACGGGGCAAGCCCAAGGAGAGGAACTAGGACGGATGAAACCCTTTTTCAAGGACTCATCGAGTTGGTTCTTAAGCTGGGCTAGTTCTAAGGGTGACATCTTATAGGGTCTCCTAGAAATTGGAACGGTTCCTGGAACAAGGTCTATCACAAACTCGGCATCCCTGTCAGGTGGAACACCTGGTAGTTCTTCTGGAAAGACATTCGGGAAGTCCCGGACTACCGGAATATCTTCAAGGTCTGGAAGGGGTTTGGCATTTAGGGAGTAAAGTTGGCGCTTGGCCACACGAGTTAAGACATTGACTATCTTGCCCGATGGGTGAGTAAGTTGAACGGTTCTAGTGGCGCAATCAATCTTAGCATAATGAGCTGACATCCAGTCCATACCCAAGATGATGTTTATGTCCGAGGACTTGAGAGCTATTAAGGATGTGAGGAAGACAAGTCTATCGACAAGAATTTCATTCCCATGGCTTACTCTAGAAGTTTTCCATTTGGAACCCGGAGTTTGAATTACCATGGAAGTGGGCATGTCACAGAATGTCGTGTTATGCAATCGAGCATAGTTCTCAGATATGAATGAATGAGACGCCCCAGTATCGAAAAGAACAGATGTCGGATGGCAATTAACAAGGAGCGTACCAAGGACGACGTTAGGATCCTCATGAGCCTCCTCAGCTGAGACATAGTTGACATGGCCACGTGAAGTGGTGGCTGGCTTGGCATAGAAGGTCTTTCCCGCTGGCTTACCACGGCCAACGGACTTTCCAGACTGATTGGGGTTGTTGTTCTAGGGACACTCTCGACTGTAGTGACCCGGCTCTCCACACTTGAAACATGTCACAACATTGGTGCGTGGAGAAGCATTAGCAGCGGGGCCACCATGTCGCGACCAGACCTCAAACGGTCCAATCTCTATGCTCCGGTGTCATCCCTGGATTAGTAATGCTGACACCACACAGTACTTGAAGGATTTATAGCATAGTAGCAATCAAACACTTATTACATCAAGTGTCAAAAGAGAACTTATTACCATAAATATGGCTTAAGGCCATCTAATAACGATAACAGCAGAAGGCTTGGAAGATAAGTGAGTCCATCAACTCCAACGGCATCACTGAGTAAAGAACCATGACCTAAAACTCCTTAATCGTCGTCTGAAAAGTCTGCAACATTAACGTTGCAGCCCGAAAACGGGTCTGCACATGGAATATGCTCGCAATGTAACACATAGAGAGTAATGGAATAAAACAGCTATTCTATATGCCTATTTGGCTGGTGGAAAGCTCCATGGTTACAGTTTTGCGTAAAGCCAATTTTTCCCTACTGCAAAGGAATAAATTTATTTAACTATCATGGTGGTTGTTAAACATTAAGAATGGTTGACAGCATTCTCAATCCCAATTAAACATCATCATTAAACAAACCCAGCAAAATTAATTTTTAGAGTAACATGTTGAGATTCACATGAAAATCCAGGTACTAGATACTCAAGATGTCCATAACCAGGGACACGGCTAACCATGATTAGTTTATACACTCTGCAGAGGTTTGTGCACTTTTCCCCACAAGACTTGATCTCCTCTGTTGGAATTCTCGCACTACATGGTGTTTGAGAAACGGATGATCGAGATATAGTCTTTCAAAAGCACTAGCACCTTAAGATGGGTAGACCGTACCACCTACATCCCCTACATCTGCTAGTCTACCACTGTAAGAGTTCGCACGACTTAGTCAACTATGCTAGAGCCCATAATAGCTTGTGACTACACATGGAAGTTTCTAGCATGAATAACCTCATGATCCCTTTGAGCCTGGGTGGCGGTCCAAAGAAAACAGGCAATCCTAGAATACGCAGGTGCCTCAATCCACCCAGATGTGTGTTTAGGTTGCCACCTTAAGTAAACCATTAATTAACAAAGCTCACATCTGTCATGGATACACTCACCCAATCCACGTCTACTAGCATAGCATAGCAATAATAAGCAAACATAGAGTAACTCCCAAAGGTTTGATAATAAACAGGTAATAGGTTCTACCTCAACTACTCCCCAAACCCACAATTTAATTAGATACTAAAACATGCAAGGTGTGAGGATTGATCTAATGCAATAAAACTGGGTAGTAGGAGGTATGATCAAAGTGTTACTTGCCTTGATGATGATCCTGGAAACCTAGCGATTCGAAGTAACAAGCGGCGCACTGCGGGTACTCTATCGCAAACAAACAAGCATACAATAAGTACTCAACTAATGCACAGGTAAAATTCAAATAAGAGATCTAACCATAAAGTTCAATTTAAGAAATCCGGTTGGCAAAAAGAATCAAATCGAACGAAGCAACGAAAGACAAACGACAAAAGAAACAGGCTTCGTTTACTATTCTGGATCTAAGGCAATTTTTTACAGTGACAAAAACTTGTTTAATTTGGTTAAACGGAAAGAGGGTTTCAATACGAAACTCCAGGCGCTTGAATCGCCTGATTCTGATAAACGAGCGAAAAGTTAAACTAAAACGAAAATCGGATCAGGAATCGAGATCAGAAAAATCACGGATTTAATCCGAGAAAAAGAAAAACGACGAACATTCGTCAAAACGAATGAACGGGACGAACGCTCACTATTTAAATAAACCGGAAAACCGATCTATTTAAGAAAAAAACCGAAACTAAAAAAACGACAAAACCGTCGGAAAACCGAACGTTTTAAAAAAAACGGTGGCAGGATCGAGGTAAACCTCGGGCGGCGGGTCCGGCGGCGGTGGCGGCGGCTCTGGCTCCGGCGGCGGCGGCGGCGGCTCCGGCGGGGGGCTGTGGCAGCGGGCGGCGGCAGCGCGGGGCGACGCGGGGCGAAGGCGGCGCGGCACGGCGGCGACGGCGACGGCGAAGGCGGTGGTGGCGCGGCTAGGGTTTGGGGGGGGCTCCCCGGCTTTTAAAGCCGTACGGGCCTTAGTGTCCGGGTCAGACAGGCCTGTAGGTCGGTTGCGCGCTTTTTTATATAAATAGTTACGCTTAGAAAAAAAACAAAAGGACTACTAAACGGACTCCAAAAATCCCGAAATAAATTTTCCCCGGCTTCTAAAATCAAGCCTCACAGGATGAACATTTATTTGGGGCCTAAATGCAATTTTGAAAAACACGTATTTTTTCCTAAATTCAAATAAAATAGCAAATAAAACCAAATAAAATCTTGTTTGATTTTTTTATTGAGTCCTCAATATTTCTTTATTTTGGGAAAGTCGTTTTATTCCCACTCTCATAATTTTTATAATTGAAATAATTGAAGATAAAATAAATAAAATCAAATTATCCTATTTCAAAATTTGAGACAACTCAAATATGAAAATAACGAAATCCCCAACTCTCTCCGAGGGTCCTTGAGTTGTGTGAAATTTCTAGGATCAACCAAAATGCAATAATTATGATATGCAATGATGATCTAGTGTATAACATTCGAAATTGAAAATTTGGGATGTTACAAACCTACCCCCCTTAAGATGAATCTCGCCCTCGAGATCCAGGTTGGCTAGAAAATAGGTGAGGGTGGTCTTTCAGCAAATCTTCCTCTCGTTCCCAGGTGGCTTCATCCTCCGTGTGGTGGCTCCATTGAACCTTGCAAAACATGATAACCTTGCTGTGGTGACTCGACTGGCATATTCTAGAATCTTAACTGGTTTCTCCTCATAGGTCAAATCACTGTCCAACTGAATTGCTTCCAGTGGTGCCGTATCTCTCAGCGGCATGTCAGCCATTTCTGCGTGGCACTTCTTCAACTGGGATACATGAAACACGTCGTGAACTCCTGGCAGTCCTTCGGGTAATTCCAACTTGTAGGCTACTTCTCCCATACGCTCCAAAACTTTGTATGGGCCTACAAAACGTGGCGCTAGTTTTCCCTTAACTCCAAAGCGCTTAACTCCTTGAAGTGGAGATACTCGAAGATAAACTCCGTCTCCGACTTTGTAAACTGTCTCCTTGCATTTAGAATCTGCATAACTCTTCTGCCTGGACTGAGCTACCTTCAGCCTATCACGAATCAATTTCACTTTCTGTTTAGACTCCTTTATCAGATCCGGTCCAAACTGGGGATCTCCAACTTCATCCCAAGAAAATGGGGTCCTGCACCTCCTTCCGTACAAGGCTTCGAAAGGGGCCATCTTCAAACATGTTTGATAGCTGTTGTTGTAAAAGAACTCTGCATATGGCAAATTCTCATCCCAACTAGATCCATAATCTAGCGAACAAGCTCTTAGCATATCCTCCAAAATATGATTGACTCTCTCGGTCTGTCCATCTGTCTGCGGGTGGAAAGCTGTGCTAAACTCCAGTCTGGTTCCCAAAGTCTCATGCAACTAATTCCAGAACTTTGAGGTAAACTAGGTTCCTCTATCTGATACAATGCTCCTTGGAACTCCATGTAGACATACGATCATGGTCATGTATATCTTTGCCAACTTTGCACTGGTATAGGTAGTCTTCACTGGAATGAAATGAGCTACCTTTGTCAAATGATCGACTACAACCCATATCGAGTCATAGCCTGAACGTGTTCTGGGCAATCCTGTATTAAAATGCATGCCTAGCTTATCCCACTTCCATTCGGGTATCGACAATGGTTGTAGCAGTCCTGCTGGCTTCTGATACTCTGCCTTCACTCTTTGACATTCATCACAAACTGCTACATATTCCGCAATATCCTTCTTCATTCCGGTCCACCAGAAAATATCCTTCAAATCCAAATACATCTTGGTATTTCCTGGGTGAATCGAGTATGGAGAGTCATGGGCCTGTTGCAGAATTAGCTTCCTAATCTCTGGATCATTTGGTACATAGACACGGTCTTCAAACCATAAGTTATCGTGCTCATCCTCACGAAATCCCTTAGCTTTTCCTTTGCTCATTTTCTCCTTAATAGAAGCAATTTCCTTGTTAGTCCTTTGAGCTTCTCTGATCTTATCCATCAAAGTAGACTGTATCTCCAATGCTGCTACATAGCCTCTTCGAACTATTTCCAAACATAGCTCTCGAAGATTTTCGGCTAACTCCCTTGGTAAATCTCCCGTCATTAGGGTGTTTACATGGCTCTTATGGCTCAATGCGTCAGCTACTACGTTAGCCTTTCCGGGATGATAATGCAATTTCGTATCATAATCCTTGATGAGCTCCAACCATCTCCTTTGTCTGAGGTTCAACTCCTTCTGTGTGAAAATATACTTCAAACTCTTGTGATCCGTGTACACCTCGCAATGGTTTCCAATCATAAAATGTCCCCAAGTCTTCAATGCATGCACTACAGCTGCTAACTCCAAATCATGCGTAGCATAATTCAACTCATGAGGCTTAAGCTGTTGTGATGCATATGAAACAACTCTGCCTTCCTGCATAAGCATTGCTCCAAGTCCTTGACGTGAAGCATCGCAATACACCTCATAATCCTTGGTCTGATCCGGTAAAATAAACACGGGTGAGGTAATCAAACGTTTCTTCAACTCCTGAAAACTAGCCTCACATTCCACCGTCCATATGAACTTGGTATCCTTCTTCAACAACTCCGTCATAGGCTTCGAAATCTTTGAGAAGTTCTCAATAAACCTCCGGTAGTATCCTGCGAGTCCAAGAAAACTCCGGATCTCTCCCACGGTGGTTGGTGCTTCCCACTTGGTCACGGTATCAACTTTAGTGGGATCTACTGCTATACCTTCTCCGGATATAACGTGTCCGAGAAATCCAACTTCCTTCAACAAAAACTCACATTTGCTAAACTTGGCATATAATTGATGTTCTCTGAGCTTTCCAAGAACCAAACGCAAATGTTCCTTATGCTCCTCTTCATTCTTCGAGTAAACCAGGATATCATCAATGAACACTACGACGAACTTATCCAAGAACTCCATAAACACTTTGTTCATCATGTTCATAAAATATGCAGGTGTGTTAGTCAGACCAAATGACATAACGGTATACTCGTACAACCCATACCTGGTGGTAAAAGCCGTCTTGGGTATATCCTGTTCTCGAATCTTCAACTGGTGGTATCCTGATCGCAGATCGATCTTGGAAAATACCTTAGCTCCTTGCAATCGATCAAACAGATCATTGATCGTCGGTAGTGGGTACTTGTTCTTGATGGTTACTTCATTCAATCCTCGATAATCGACAACCATCCTTAACGATCCATCCTTCTTCTCTACTAGAAGTACTGGCGATCCCCCCAGGTGATGAACTTGGGTGAATATATCTTTATCCAGTAACTCCTTAATCTGCTTCTTAATTTCCACCAAATCCTTTGCAGGCATCCTATATGGTTTGTTTGATATTGGCCCTGTGCTTGGGAAAAGCTCAATCAAAAACTCAATATCTCTATCCGGTGGCATGCCTGGCAACTCTTCTGGAAATACTTCGGGGAAATCCTTCACTACTGGTACTTCCTCCTGCACAACTCCGGCTAAACAATTTACTTGAGTCCTCTTTGCCACATGTCATGATACATACTTGATCCTTCTCCCTTCTGGGGTGGTAAGTAAAATTGACTTACTGGCACATTCAATATTCCCTTCATACGTTGACAACCAATCCATGCCTAATATCACATCCAATCCTTGGGATTCTAACACTATTAGGTCTAAGGGAAAAACATAGTTACCAATTCTTAATGGTAACCGATCACACCATAGACTAGCCATATATTCTGCTCCAGGCGAAGTTACTAACATGGGTGACCTAAGGGCTTGGGTTGGCAGTTTATACTTATCCACAAATCCCCTTGATATGTATGAATGCGATGCACCAGTATCGAAAAGAACGAGTGCAGTAAATGACTTAACCAAAAACTTACCGATTACTGCATCCGGCTGCTCTTCAACCTCCTCCACGTTAACGTGGTTCACCTGTCCCCTATTGAAAGGGTTCGGCTTCTTTCCAGAGCTTCCATTGCCATTTCCATTCTGGGATTCAGGACATTCATTGGCATAATGTCCGGTCTTCTGGCACTTAAAACAAGTGACTTGGCTCAGGTCTTTCTTGGCTGGGGTTGATGGGTTGGTGCGGTTCTGGCCGTTGCTTCCTCCATTCCCATTACCATTCCTGGGGCCATTGTGATTGTGCGAGCTTCCTCCTCCATGGGTATGCTGAAAATGTCCTCCCGGCCTAGGGGTAAATCGTGGCTTCTGCTGAGCTCCTGAATTGTACTTTCCTTGTGCATACTTACTCTTGCGATTCTCAATTTGCTGCTGTTTCCCTTCAATCATAAGAGCACGATCTACCAACTACTGGTAGTTGTTGAAGGTTGCTACCATCAACTGCATGCTCAACTCATCATTCAGTCCTTCCAGAAACTTCTCCTGCTTTGCTGCATCCATAGCAACGTCATCTGGGGCATAACATGCTAATTTACTAAAGTCCTCCACATACTGGCCAACTGTCCGTCCTCCTTGGCGCAAGTTACGAAACTCTCGCTTCTTCATGGCCATAGCTCCTGCCGAAACATGGGAAGTACGAAAAGCCTGCTGAAAATGGTCCCGTGTGATAGTATCGACAGGGAAAGTGGCTGTGAAATTCTCCCACCATGATGCTGCGGGTCCTTCAAGCTGATGTGCGGCAAACTTCACCTTCTCCGCATCCGTGCATCCTGCTGTGGTCAACTCTCTAGCTGTCTTGCGGAGCCAATCATCTGCTACTATCGGCTCGGTGCTACTGGAAAACACCAGCGGATTCAACCTAAGAAAACGGGCTAAGTGATCTACAGGTGGTGGTGGTGGGTTGTTGTTGTTGTTCCCCTGGTTCTGATTCTAGACTAGTAACTGCATCAATGTGTTCTGCTGCTGGATCAACTGAGTGAGCTCCGGTGGAATGGTAAATCCTGGGTCACATCTCGGAGGCATCTGAGGGTTTAGAAAAGATGAGATTTAAGAATATAAGTTGTCTAAAGAGAAAACACTACCCATATGCACATGAGGCAAAAGCAAACAATTCACTTCATTCGATCAATCAAACAAGGGCATACAATCGATCTAACTATCGTAAAAGTGCTCGGACTACTATATTTGCATGGTGGAGTACTACTACTATTGGGGTGGTCTACTAGAAATATTCTTCGATTGCAGACTCCATGATATCTGCTCCAGCTTCATCAACATAGTCACCATCACTATCATCTGGATCCGAGTCGGTGTCTTCAATGATGATGTAGTCTTCCGGGCGAATCTCCTTGGGTTCTTCGTCTTCTTCTACTGGTCTAGGGCCTCCCATAAATATTCCAATCATCTTGATCAGATCGTCATTCTTTTCCACTAATACTTCAATTTCTTGTTCAAAATCTTCACGTGTAGCCTTGAGTTCTTCCTCCAGTTCCATGATTCTTGTCTTTGCCTTCTTCAGGTCTATCATGTCGGCGCACATCTGGTTCTCCTGACGTCGAATGTGCTGGTTTAACTCCTGGATAAAAGCTGCAATGGATCTATCCTTTTTGGTGCTGATCATCTCCCAGTGCTCATCTCGGCGCCCACAAATCTGGTAGATAGTATCCTTGAGATCATTGCGGTAGACTTCTCAAATGCGTCCCATGGCGATGTGAGCTGCCATGGTCTTTCCTATATTCCAAGTTGGTGCATCGAAAGAAAACTCTATGGGCTCAGTGACTAGCATGAACATCCTTCCTGGAACTTGAACTTGAATCATCCAGCGCTCTTCTTCAGGTAGAGTGGCATTGTAGGTTCCGGTGAAGCTTGGTACTCCTATGTTCAGGTATCTAGTGACTTCCTTCAAGTGACGTCCAAAGGGTGTATCTTCATCCGGTTGAGTGAACTTGTTCCTTGCATCTGCCATCCTAAAAGAGTAGAAAAGATGAGAGGTCGGAAGAGAAGAGAGTGAGTAGTGATCTAGGTCTTTAGCTTAGTGGTCGTGTCCTACAGTCAGCGTGTGCTCTAATACCATCTTGTAGCGACCAGACCTCAAACGGTCCAATCTCTCTGCTCCGGTGTCATCCCTGGATCAGTAATGCTGACACCACACAGTACTTGAAGGATTTATAGCAGAGTAGCAATCACAAACTTATTACATCGAGTGTCAAAAGAGAACTTATTACAATAAATATGGCTTAAGGCCATCTAATAACGATAACAGCGGAAGACTTTGAAGATATGTGAGTCCATCAACTCCAATGGCATCACCGAGTATAGAACCACGACCTAAAACTCCTTAATTGTCGTCTGAAAAGTCTGCAACATTAATGTTCTAGCCCGAAAATGGGTCAGCACATGGAATATGCTAGCAATGTAACACATAGAGAGTAATGGAATGAAACAGCTATACTATATGCATATTTGGCTGGTGGAAAGCTCTATGGTTAAAGTTTTGCGTAAAGCCAATTTTTCCCTACTGCAAAGGAATAAATTTATTTAACTATCATGGTGGTTGTTAAACATTGAGAATGGTTGACAGCATTCTCAATCCCAATTAAACATCATCATTAAACAAACCCAGCAAAATTAATTTTTAGAGTAACATCTTGAGATTCACATGATAATCTAGGTACTAGATACTCAAGATGTCCATAACCGGGGACACAGCTAACCATGATTAGTTTATACACTCTGCAGAGTTTTGCGCACTTTTCCCCACAAGATTCGATCTCCTCCGTTGGATTTCTCGCACTACATGGTGTTTGAGAAACGGATGACCGAGACATAGTCTTTCAGAAGCACTAGCACCTTACGATGGGTAGACCGTACCACCTACATCCCCTACATCTGCTAGTCTACCACTGTAAGAGTTCGCACGACTTAGTCAACTATGCTAGAGCCCATAATAGCTTGTGGCTGCACACGGAAGTTTCTAGCATGAATAATCTCATGATCCCTTTGAGCCTGGGTGGCGGTCCAAAGAAAATAGGCAATCCTGGAATACCCAGGTGCCTCAATCCACCCAGATATGTGTTTAGCTTGCCACCTTAAGATAAACCTTTTAATTTAACAATCTCACATCTGTCATGGATTTCACTCACCCAAACCACGTCTACTAGCATAGCATGGCATAATAAGCAAACGTAGAAGTAACTCCCAAAGTTTTGATAATAACAGGTAATAGGTACTACCTCAACTACTTCCCAAACCCACAATTTAATTAGATCCTAATCATGCAATGTGTGAGGGTTGATCTAATGCAATAAAACTGGGTAATTGGAAGTATGATCAAAATGTTACTTGCCTTGCTGATGATCCGCGAAACCTAGCGATTCGAAGTAGCAAGCGGCGCACTCCGGGTACTCTATCGCAAACAAACAAGCATACAATAAGTACTCAACTAATGCACAGGTAAAACTCAAATAAGAGATCTAACCAGAAAGTTCAACTTAAGAACTCCGGTTGGCAAAAAGAATCAAATCGAACGAAGCAACGAAAGACAAACGGCAAAAGAAACAAGCTTCATTTACTATTCTAGATCTAGGGCAATTTTTTACAGTGGCAAAAACTTGTTTGAGTTAGTTAAACAGAAAGAGGGCTTCGAGACAAAACTCCAGGCGCTTGAATCGCCTGATTCCGATAAACGAGCGAAAAGTTATACTAGAACGAAAAACGGATCAGGAATCGCGATCAGAAAAATCGCGGATTTAATCCGAGAAAAAGAAAACGACGAACAGATAACGAACGGACGTTCGTTAACTGGATCTAAACAAAGAACGCGTTCGTTAAAACGAACAAACGAGCGAACGCTCGCTAAATAACTAAACCGAAAAAACCGATCTATCTAAAAAAACGAATCTAAAAAAACCGAAAAAAACCGGTGAAAACCTTACGATTTTCTAAAAAAACGGTGGCTCGACCTCGTCGGTGGCGAACTCCGGCGGCGGGGCGGCGGCGACGGCTAGGGTTTGGGCGCGGGGCGCGGTGTGGCTGGGCTGGCTGTGTCCGGGCTATTTAAAGCTCGGCCAGGCGGAGGTCCTGGCCGGTTACGGCCCAAAGGGGTTCGGATTTTTTTATATTTTTTTAAAATGTTACTGCTCAAAAAAAACAAAAGAAATACTAAACGGACTCCAAAAATCCCGAAATAAAATTTCCCTGGCTTCTAAAATCAAGCAGCACAAGATGAACATTTATTTGGGGCCTAAATGCAATTTTGAAAAAGCGCATTTTTCCTAAATTCAAATAAAATAGCAAATAAAACCAAAATAAAATCTTATTTGATTTTATTATTAAATCCTCAATATTTCTTTATTTTGGGAAAGTCATTTTATTCCCTCTCTCATATTTTTGTAATAGAAATAATTGAAGATAAAATAAATAAAATCAAATGATCCTATTTTCAAAATTTGAGAAAACTCAAATATGAAAATAACGAAATCCCCAACTCTCTCAGAGGGTCCTTGAGTTGCGTAGAATTTCTAGGATCAACCAAAATGCAATAAAATATGATATGCAAATATGATCTAGTGTATAACATTTCAAATTGAAAATTTGGGATGTTACAGTCATCGAGTTGAACGTGTGCAGATCGCGGAGGTGCCGTATCTTCGGTGCTAGGATCGGTCGGATCGTGTAGACGTTCGACTACATCAACCGTGTTGTCATAACGCTTCAGCTTACGGTCTACGAGGGTACGTGGACAACACTCTTCCCCTCTCATTGCTATGCATCACCTAGATAGATCTTGCGTGTGTGTAGAATTTTTTTTAAATTACTGCGTTCCCCAACGTTTAATACTCTTATCCTCAAATAGAATCATTAAACAAGCAAACATATGCAAACATAACAACAATCTGTCTAAACAAGACAATCTATAAAGAATGCAAGAAGATTCATACTTATCTAACTCCAAAAATTCTGAAAAATTACCACACTGTAGAAAATTTGTTGTATCTTACTATGTAAAAAATTTAAGATTTTATCACGTTCTTACTTTCTGAAAAACCAGACAATGATATAAAAAATTATGTTTTCAAACAGCAACATGTAGACTTGCAAAATAAGCATGGTATAGACTATACTTAGCATTTTTATTGTAATAAAATATGGAAACCATTATTCTAAATAACATAAAGTAAATCCGAACAAAATAAAATGATGCTCCAAGCAAAACACATATCACGTGACGAATAAAAATATAGCTCTAAGTAAGGTTACCGATAATGTTTTTATGCATAATAATGCTTTCCGGAGTAATTGTAATGCCTTTTGTCTCATAATATGCAAGGTTCACACAAAGAGGGAGAATTCCAGCAGCTAAAAATCTGGACCCAAAAAAGCTACCCCAGGCTACCTATTCTGCACAACTCCAAATGATCTAAAACTTCATGAGGAATTTTTATGGAATAAATAAGAAATACTGGATCAAATAACTACCGAAGGGGGGCACCTAGTGAGCACAAGACACCAGGGCGTGCCTGGCCCCCTAGGCGCGCCCAGGTCGGTTGTGCTCAGCCCAGCCCACCTCCGCTGCCCATCTTCTGGTATATAAGTCATTTTGACCTAGAAAAAATTAGGAGAGGACTTTTGGGACGAAGCGCCGCCGTCTTGACGCGGAACTTGGGCAGGAGCACTTTTGCCGTCCGGCGGAGCGATTCCGCTGGGGGAATGTAACACCCACGATGCGGCTATATCTCCCACGTGTCGGGCACGACTTAGAGGCATTAACCGCATAGTAGGCATGTCGCAAGAGGGGTAATCTTTACACATCCCATGTACTGAATAAGAATGGGATAAAGAGTTGGATTACAATTGCCACTTCACACAATACATAAATATAGCATTACATCATCCAGATACAATCAAGGTCCGACTATGGAACCAAATAAAGAACGACAACCCCTAATGCTAGATCCCCGATCGCCCCACCAGGGATCCACTACTGATCAACTGGAAACGAAACAACACAACGCACACGATCTTCATCGAGCTCCTCCTTGAGCTCCCGCACGGTATCATCGGCGCCTGCAACTGGTTTTGGAAGTAATCTGTGAGTCACGGGAACTCAGCAATCTCACACCCTCGCGATCAATACTATTTAAGCTTATGGGTAGGGAAAGGTAATGAGGTGAAGCCGCAGCAAGCACTAGCATTTATAGTGGCTAACATACGCAAATAAGAGCGAGAAGAGAAGCAGCGCAGCGGTCGTGAACTAGAAGTGATCCTTAAACTACTTACGTTCATGCATAACACCAAAACCGTGTTCACTTCCCGAACTCCGCCAGAAAGAGACCATCACGGCTACACACGTGGTTGATGCATCTTAATTAAGTTAAGTGTCAAGTTCTCTACAACCGGACATTAACAAATTCCCATCTGCCCATAACCGCGAGCATGGCTCTCGAAAGTTCAAAACCCTGTAGAGGTGTCCCAACTTAGCCCATCACAAGCTCTCATGGTCAACGAAGGATATTCCTTCTCCCAGGAAGACCCGATCAGACTCGGAATCCTGGTTACAAGACATTTCGACAATGGTAAAACAAGACCAGCAAAGCCGCCCGGATGTGCCGACTACTCCCAATAGGAGCTGCACATATCTCGTTCTCAGGGCACACCGGATGAGCCAGAAGTCAGGTTGGCATAGACCCTGGTTGCCCAGGGGGCGCCGGACATCGCTCAGGTTGGACCAACACTTAGAGAAGCACTGGCCCGGGGGGTTAAAATAAAGATGACCCTCGGGTAACGGAAACCCATGGGAAAAAGGCTAGGTTGTTAGTGCAAAAGTAAAACCAAGGTTGGGCCTTGCTGGAGGAGTTTTATTCAAGGTGAACTGTCAAGGGGTTCCCATTATAACCCAACCGCGTAAGGAACGCAAAATCAAGGAACATAACACCGGTATGACAGAAACTAGGGCGGCAAGAGTGGAACAAAATACCAGGCATAAGGCCGAGCCTTCCACCCTTTACCAAGTATATAGATGCATTAAATAAATAAGAGATATTTTGATATCCCAACACACCCAAGTTCCAATATGGAAACAAACTTCAGCTTCACCTGCAACTAGCAACGCTATAATAGGGGCTGAGCAAAGTGATAACATAGCCAAACAACGGTTTGCTAGGAAGGTGGGTTAGAGGCTTGTCATGGCAATATGGGAGGCATGATATAACAAAGTGGTGGGTATCGCGGCATAGCAATAGATCGAGCAACTAGCAAGCCAAGATAGAAGTGATTTCCAGGGTATGGTCATCTTGCCTGAGATCCCGCAAGGAAGAAGATCGAGTCCATGAAGAAGGCAAAAGGACGTAGACGAACAGATCCTCACAAACACGACGTTATCGGAACTAACCCGAAGAAGCATCACCGGAAAGTGGCAGTTCACGCGACGGTAGTTGAACTTGACGTTTGCGTTACACGGGTCTTCGGCGACGGTCGTCGTACATGGTTCGGTGTGGTACTTGCATCTTCGGACTTGTCGGTCTCGATTCTTGCAACGGTAGCATTATACGTTTCATTTTCGGAGAGGTACTTAACGAATCCAATGTCCTCGGGGCGACGGTAGTTGTACACGGTCCACGAGTCGTCGATCATTCGGGGTCCGACTTGTAGGTCTTACCGACATGAGGGGTACTTGGCGTTTCTATGTGGTGTAGGGGTACAAGTCGATGGTCGCCGTGGTACTTGGTGTTTCACACTTGCCGATCCCATCAACTCAAAGTGGGTACTTGGTACAATCCGAATAGTCATGCACTTGTCATCGAGGGACTTGACGGATCCGAGGCTCTGACCGTCGTGGTACTTGGTGCAATCTGAGACAACGGTACTTGACGAACCGGATACGGTCTCGATGATCCAAAGTGGCACAAGTGAGATGCACATCCACGGAGTCTTCCGGCTTGGGCTCTGGGTTGGATTTGAGGGTCTCGTTCAGGGGCACTCATGCAGAGAAGTGTCCGCGACCTGGTGGTGCTCGCCGGAGCAGCGGTGGCAAGGAGAAGAACCTCGGGTGGGTGAAGGCGCCAGTGAGTGCAGGGCGATGCAGGGAGCAACATCAGCTCTAGGTACTTGACGTGGCGATGAAGCCAGCAGCGACGAGAAAGGAGCAAGGGCATGCCGGAGTAGTGGGTGGCGCCTGGTCACGGGCGAGGAGACGAGCGCGGGGTCTGGCGCTGCTGCGGGGGTACTCGGGACCTGAGGACAGCATGCTGCGGGCGCCGGGGCTGCCGGAGTTGGCCCCTCGGGTGGTGGCGCGAGGGCGGCTGCAGGGCGCGGCGGCGGGCCGGATCGAGGAGGAAGGAGGCGAGGTGATCGGGGCGAGGGGTGCAGCGCGAGGAGGGAGAGATGAGGAGCGGGCGCTGTGGGAGGGAGAGATGGGATCGAGGGAAGGGAGAGATCGAGAGGAGGGAGGATCGGGCACCGGTTCCATCTTCTATGCGTGACAATGCTAGGAGGAACGAGGGAGTGAGGGGAGATGTGAGGGGATCGCTACAGTTATAGGGGGAGCGATCGGGCCTTGGGCCACTAGAGGCTGGGCCTGGGAGGTCCAAGAGGCCGGACTAGCTGTAGCTGGGCCTGATGTTAAAAGGGCTAGCCTCTCTCTTCTCTATATTCTTTTCCCATTTAGAACAAAACAGAAAAAGAGAAAGAAAAGAAAGAGAAGGTAGGGGTGGAATCTGGGCATGGGGATGATTTTCACGGACTCACAAAAATGTGCTCGTTCCGAGAAAATAGAAATGGCCAAGATTGAAAGAATAAATTCAAATGATTTGAATAGGAAGTGAGGTTTGGGAAGGTCCAAAAATGTTGAGAATTTTGGTAGAGCTCCAGAAAATGGTAAAAGAATTATTAGCAAGGCCAGAGAGTCGAAACTTGAGGAAGAAATGGCCAAGGGATTTAATATGCAAGTGGGTTCATGGGTGATTCCAAAACAATGGAATTTTTAATATAGCTCCCTAATAATAGTAGGAGACTTTTATATTTTATAAAGAGAATTTCACCATGTGAACTCCCTCGATTTAAATGGATCGAAGATCCACACAATTTATTTAGATGAGTTATAAAATTAATGATATGGTGGCATGATGACATGATGCAATGCAAGAGAGCAAAAGAAATACACGGAGAAACACGGAAAAACATGGAAGGCATCTGAAGCTCCGGTCTTGGGGCGTCACAACACTCCACCACTGCGAGAGGATCTTGTCCCGAGATCTAGGATGGCACCGGAGAGAAACGAAAGAGGAAGAGGAGAGGTAAAACTAAGTTGCTTATTTGACAAACGAGTGAAACCACAAACCTTTGGAGGTTAAACAGTTTTTGAGAATAGAATACAGCAGAGATGAACGAAGTTGAAAACACTCTGTTAGAAAAGAGGAACAAGGAACATTACAAGAACTTTGTAGGTTGAAAGACATAAGAAAAGGGTTGCAGTGGACAAGAAGTACATGCAAGCACTCTGGTAGAAACGAGATGTACAAGGAACGATAAGGATCAATTTCGACAACACTCCACTTGGAAATGGAAGGCATAGAATATGAACTTGGCAAAATTATAACACTTGGATGAGACTCCGGTTAGAAGAGGAATGATAGACAGAACACTCCGGTTAAACAAGATAGAGAAGGAATAAGAATGATGTAATTTGGGCAGCACTCTGACTATAAATGGAAAGAATTCAACATGAACTTGACAAAACAAGATGATGGGTCGAAGAGAGCAACATCACAATGCCTCCAGAACAAATGTAAGAATGGAATCAAAAGAATAGAGGAGAAAACAACATTTTCAACATCAAATGAGCTTGAAAAAGCATCTTTAGTAGAAGGGTCGAACGGAGTTGTTGGAAAAAGCAACAACGAAAAGAGTAAGCTTGTAGTGGGCTTATGGCAAACATCTCAAAACTAAGGTCATATTCTGCCACCGAAAGTAATGATGGATCAGGACCACAGAAGAGATGAAAACTTCTTCCACCAAGATGATAGAGATATAACTTGAATCATTGATAAGCACCACAATAGCAACATTCCTTAGGGAAGGCTTTAGGTCAAATATGACACAAGATAACTCCAACGAAGAGATTGGTGGATTAAAAATATCTCAAG